>NC_065513.1:26908427-27208427 GCF_006386435.1 Epinephelus moara | reverse complement strand
AGGAAAAAAATAATAAAGTTATAGGAGTGCATAATGTCCTACGCCAAAGCGAATTCTGATTGAAATTAAAGTTCACAACTGGGAAAATGAATGTCTTATGAACACATCTCTTGTTGCAGTGCATTGCCGCTAGACAGGCGAAGTGGGATCCTGCTTGAGGAAAATATTTGTCCAATGTGAAAACTGGACAATGTCCAGAAGGAACCACAGGCCGGTGTGTGTGACTGGCTCGAGGAAAACATTATTGCTTCATAAAAGAGACGGGCTGTGCTGAAAATGGTGATATCTCAAATAGAAACAGAGCTCCTACAGCGTGCAGAGCAAGGGGAATTGGCCATCTAATTTTTACCAGCAGGAACAGGCATTTATTTTTCATTGCTCTCCCCTGGCTTCCCTTTCCTCACTGGTCATCTGCTAGGCTAATAAAATGCATGAAAACCATTTTTGAAGGACAGCCTTGTATCGGGCTCCAAGCCAAAGCCTCTCTAGACTGCCTGCTTGATGCAGGGTGATTCCCTGAGCTCTTGGCTGGCTGTGCTGTACTGATCATATTACGCTCAACGGGGTGATAAAGACTCTAGCTGGGCTAGCGACTGGTCTGGTCTAGAGACTTCTGATAGCTTTGAGGGAGACCATACAGACGTATGAATTATTGATTGAGTCTGTCAGGATATCTGTGTGAAAGCTGTGGAGAGAACTATGAAAACAGGAATTACTTGTCAGCATTTATTACTCTTTTAAAGGAGCATGGTCTCAATATAGCAGAGCTCCACTTCTTGCATCATGTTTCATGGCCATCAAAGTTGCATCACTTTGACACCAGACTTGCTTCCAAAGAAGTCATTAATATTTGTGCCACTTGAAAGCTGGCTGCAAAGTCAAACCATAAATTAGTACATATCTGCTGTTTTAGGTTTCAACCACAGTTTTTTAAGAGTCACGTTTGGACTGTTGGTCTCGTGTTTGAAGGTCATGGTGTGACACCTTCGCCCAGGATAAAGTGAATTATGTGAGAATGGTTGTCCGTGTCACACGAGCTGTGAGTCAAGTTGGATTACCTGTAGCCTGAGCAAATATAGTGCCAGTAACGGCACAGTAACCCAACAACACAGTGTCAATAACATTGTGGACTGTTTAAAACAACCCTCCTGTTACGCAGTGTTAGCTAAACATAGCATTAGCTAATGATGTTACCCATGATGGAATGTAACTTTACAGTACATTTACTCAAGTATTGTACTCAAGTCCAATTAAAGGTACTTTACTTTACTTGAATATTTATATTATTTACTTTATACTTTATCACTGCATCTCAGAGGCCAATATTGTACTTCTTAATTCACTACATTTATCTGACAGTTTAGTTACTATACTTTGCAGATTCAGATTAAGTTTGCAAAATATTATCAGCCAGTAAATTCTGATATTATTATAACAATAAGGCTTTAGTGGTCCTCAGGGGGAAATTTACAAGCTACCCAGCAGTATGTAAAGAAATATATAAAATACCGTAAAACCTCAATTAATAGCCTGGGCTATTATTCGCTTAAATCACTGATATCAACAGGCCTATATTTGGGACAGGTCTTTAATTCCTTTTCCACCAAACTGACGCTCAGCAAAGATCAAAAATACCAACAAATTGTTTTTTTTAACCAGTATGAATACTGGTTAAAAAAATAGGCTTCAGATAATATATAATTTATGAATTACTCATTTGATCTTTGACAGACAGTGCATCAGAGGGAGACAGGCATCTAATTGAGACAGGCCTTCATTTGTCAGAATGTGTAGCCACATTGGGCTAGTAAAAGGGACCAAGCGTTTAATTGGGGCAAGGCTTTTAAATAGTCCAAGTTTTAGGGTATATATAAATAAATTAAAATTAGCTCCACATTTACCAGCTGCAGCATCAAATTGATAAACAAATTACTGCATCCATAACCATAATCCAATAATCTAATATATATTATTAAGCAATATATCTTACTTGTGTGTCAAGACAAGATGTTTTCTAGTTGTAGTCTCATCTCAAAACACTCAAAGTATTCATTTGCGTATTTAAATCACAAACATTTTCTTCTGGAGGAGAATATCCCTGTACCCCAACCTGATTTTTGTTTCATATCTTGTTGCCTTGCAGTCTTTAGAGTTTGCAGTTCTTTTAGCTGTCTGTAGTTAATGTTTTTGTGTCATTGCTTGTTGTGTCCTTGGGTCTGAATCTGAAACAATGCTTACACTGTAAATGCAATGTTTTCCAGTAAAGCGTATTAAAAGTAGTGATAGTGATTTGCAGATGCTATTTTGCCTAAATTTTATTTCTGGGTCCGGTTCTGGGTGGAAAAAAAACACACAGGGTGTATCCCAGGTCTTAGGTGATGAATATATTAAAATAAGATACTAATAGTAATTGAATGGTTTAACATGTTAATCATCTTACTGCTGCCATTGTGTGTGAATTTCTCCATCCTCTGCACCACCTGGAATATGTGAGCTGCTTCAAACAGGTGCTAACTAGCAGGCACGTTAACTGTGAACATGTGCTGTCACTGTGAGAAGAATGAGCTAAAAATATCCATTTAAATTGTATTCACTAATTGTCTACATTTTAGAATATAACATCTTAATTTCACATGTATGAAATGTCACAAAATTATCACTTTAACTGTGCTGCCCAAGCCAATTTTTTGAACAGCACAAGGTTTATTGAATCATTGGCTTCGTGGTTTCGGGTCAGGCTGCGGATCTTGTGTTGGCAGGTCAGGCCTCCTTATGTCTCATTTCCCCTGTTGGACCGAGCAGGCAGATTTTCCAACAATAAACCGTATTTCAAGCGGTTGTGATTAGATTCCCGGTAGAAGCTTGTGGTAGTGGTCTTATCAGTGGGAGCAGGCAGGAGTGAGATTGAAAAACACGGTCTTGTGCAGACCTCTACTGTACTCTACTTTCTTTCAGTGGCATGCTGATCCAGTCGACAACATTGGGGAAGAATGCATTCCCTCACATCTAATGATGTCACAGTGAAAACATATAATCTCACCCAATGTCTGTAATCAAGCAGTTAAGTTGGAGCAGATAGTAGGGCCGTAGATATTAGGTCCCACCTGCTGAAAGAAATGGACTTACAAAAAACAGCCTGAAGGCAGGTTACAAGACTTCCTGAACATGATCAGGGTTGCAGATAGTGCACTGTTAGTGAAGGGAGCTGTTGTGCGAGCTGCCACTCATGCATGCTGCTTGGTTTCTCAGATTATTTTGCCTCAGCGTTTGATGATTCTTTTTCTTCTCTTTGCCAATTTCTTTTCCTTCTCTTTCAATCAGCATGTTCTCTTGAGACATACATTTTCTCCATCTCCTGATTCACTGACGCAAACACAGGCACACAAATAACAGCATTGGTTTGTGCACATAGGCTCAAACTGACATGCAGTTACTCCCCTGCTCTCATCTTTTCCTTCCTTCCTCCCTATTGTCTTTTCCTGTCTCTCTGTTGTTCTCACACATGCTATTTCTATCTATTGATCCCCCTTTCTCTTCCAGCATCTTGGCCCTGAATGATTTGCCTCTTAGACCCACACATCTCAGGCTGCACCTGTCAGCTCTCATCCCAAGACCTGCCACACACATACATATACACACATGTGCAACCTACTCTGGTCAAGAAACATGGAAGTAACCCTGCAGTGGGTTGCATCTCCGCCACTTGAACTACTACTGCCTTACTCTGGTTCTACAACATAGATGTATACTGGACCCCAAAAGGCACCTGTTCAGTACAGTTGAACTGCTCGCTTGGTGCATATGCCAAAAAATATGTCTAGGTTCTGGGTTTACTTCAGCGATATGTGGCCCATTGAATATGTGCAGTAGTGTTTCTCGTGCTGGTCTGGTTCCCGCTTGGCTCTTTGACGTTACGTAGTGATGATGTCACAGATTTTTAAATTGCTTTTCTTGGCTCAAAGAAAGTTTAACGTATTTACAGATGTCTCTTATACAGTGGTGGTCAATGGGAAAAATGCTTTTTGGGTAGCAGTTTTTTTTTGTTTTGTTTTTTCTGCAATACCATGAGTGGCCACTGGGAAAAAATGGAAGCAAAACTGAGCTGCTTTCCTGGGGGCCTACATCAGTAGTACACCGTACCATCTAACATACAGAAATGTACTTTTCAGTAAAATTACCTCTTTCTATGTTGATTTCTTTTGGTTGGATGATCATGAAAAACCTGAGTTTTGTTTCAGAAGGGAACCTTTTTTGTGGCTGAACGACCCCCCCCCCCCCCCCCCCCCCCGAACAAACCATGTATGTTGTATGTGAGACTGTACCCACCTCTGTCTGCAGGAGACCAGAGAGGAAGGCATTTTTAAAAGTCTCGGTGTGTTCAGCTCTCAGTACTTATGTAGCTTCTAACTGAATCTCTGTGGTTTGGAGTTTAGTTTCTCTCCTGCGTCCTGTTTATACTTTAGACATCTGCTTTATTTTATTGTTTCATGTTCACTATCAGCCGTATTAGAAGTTGTGTGAAGTTGCTGCTCAAGAACTCAGCATTTCCTTATTTTGCTGCTTCACAATAAAAGTATGTAGATAACAAAATAACAGGAGACTTTTATTGTGAAGAATCTATAGGAAATGAAATGTTATAACTGAATTAGCGGAACTTTGTTGGCAGCTATTTTTCAGTAAAGGCAAGTCTGATAATGTGTCAGCGAAGAAAGTAAAAGCAGGAACAGCCACAGTGAGATGTTGATGAAGAGCTGCAGACAACAGGCTCTTACTGCACCTCTGTAAACAGCTCACCTCCAACAGGTAAACTTCAACACATGCAGCAAAAAAAGACAGGGGACTTTAGCCATGGATCAGCACTCTGCTTTTAAACGTCATCACTCAAGACCAGCCATCATCAGTTTAAGATACACCTTCAAGAAGGTAGCCCTGTTGTAATGGAAATGTAAATCCCTGCTGTGATGGGCTGACAGCCCAAACCAAGCCAAGCCAGCACATGACTGTCAAATAGGGTATTAGACTTATTTAATAACAAGAAGACTCAGTGGGATACCCATGCTGTTCTGTTTCTGCTTTATGAGTCAATTATTTACCAACACTTTATCCATAAAGGGTTTCTGTAGGCATGTGTTTGTTGGCACATATGGTCGACTCAATAACAGACCATATGATTATAAATTACAGCAGAATACAGCTAAAGTTTTATGATTAAGTAGATGAAATTAGGTTTGTAATTAAGAGAGAACAATTTAACTTGAAGGTGATTGCAGTGACACAGCATTAACAAATTATTGAATGCCAAGGCTTGCCAGCAGATACGCCACGGCTGATGTGCTGTACAGTTTAACTTCCCTGCAGAAACACAAGGTCGTCTGTAATTTGCATTTTACTTTCCCAGAGATGGATAACAACAACAACAAAAAAAAAAACTCTGAGGACATGCATGCATAAATCATGCCTCATAAGAAGTGTTGTAGATTTACTGTGCTAGGGAAGAAATGTAACATGCTTGATATGATGTAGATATCAACTTAAAATTGTCTTCTTTTTTAATTTTGTTAAAATCAGTCAGAAAGAATCAGTAGACCTTACAGTTTGCTATGTACTGGTTTTCTCCCAGATCAGTTGTCATTTCCAGATCTCCTAGGGCCTGAAAGGTTGACAACTGTATATTTATCTCTGTGGTCTGCGTACTGCTTCCATTTGTAGCATCCACAGGGAACTGCTGTTGTTCGTGACAAACACAGGCAAACATAGACCTGAAACAACTGTAAACACTTTACCATGCATACAAATGGAGCTCATTTTGTCAAATATTTCGGCAAAACTGAGTCTCGGCAATATCCTGTGCCTAGTGATGGACAGCAGACAAGTGGATTGTGCTGCAGGAGTTGTTCAAGAAGTTTATATTGTGATCCCAGGGGTGCAAGAGCTCCGTCTGCAGAGGGATGTGAATTATTTGTTTCATCATAGTCAGTTTATTTGTACCACTAACAATAGAAAGAAAGTCTAAAAAGGTATGGCAATTTTATTCAGTGTACGCCTATTTCCCTGTCGGAATGGATACCAAAACTTGGTATTAAGTGGGCCCTGGTGCAAAATTATTAAAGACTAGGATTGATAAGCTTAGATGTTAGCGGTTCTTTTATTGATACTCTTAACATTTTAGTGTAATTTATTATCACGTCAAAGCCTCTCCTCTGCTCTCTGTGTTAGGGCTGAGTTGCTCCAACTAAACCCGTTGCAGCAAGTGCAATAAAACCATGGCGAGTGAAAAGCCAATACCTCAACAAGCAGAAACATGAAAACATGTAGAAAAGAGATATATCAATCAGGAGAGGCAGAAGACTGAAGTAAAGATAATATTTAATACAGAATAAGAGTGTGCAGATTAACAGATAATTTGTCCTGATTAAGATTTAACAGAAGTCTTTGATGCTTGGACACCAGAGGGACTTGAGGGACGTCTGAGCAGCAGCAGGATAAATCCCCCTCATTGAGTCCAGACACTGGTGGAGGTGGTGGTGGTTGATGACTCTGAGGATGATGGTTGATGAGGCTGATGAATTGGGCAAGACTAGGCAATGATGGGAAGAAGGAGTACGATGACAGGCTAACAGAGAAGGTGTGTCTTTGTGCTATTGGTTGGTCGTATAGCAGCTGTAGAACAGCTGATGACTCAATTGACTCCCTGGACAATGACAGATAGAGATAATAAGTGAGTATGCATGCAAGGAGTGAATGGCAGGGTGAGAAGTAAAGTTACAGCCTCAGCATGAAAAGAACTTTCGCTAGAGTTTCATTTCAATCTGCTCTTTTCACCGTCTCTCATCCACCGCTGCTAACTTTTACACAAGCACTGCGCGTTAGCTCGGCTTATAGCGAATCGTGCCAAGCTAAAACAAAAGCTGTCTGGATGTAGTCTAAAGGCCTTTGCACATCATGTCTGTATTTTTCATGTGTTTTTTTTTTAAATGCAACATCTGCTAAAAGAAGTTACGCACAGAAACCTTGCACATTGAGTCCAGAGTGTTTTATTGATCTATTCATTGCAGAAATTCACAATACGAGGCAAGATGGAGAGACACATTTGCTCCCTTGCGTCTCCCCACTAGAGGCACCTCCTTGGCTGTCGCCTCTCTCTGCCCACGTCTTGCATTTGGCACTGCGGCTACCTGAGGGGCTGAGTTGTCCTCCCTCTTTGTCTCCACTCTGCTGCTTTCCCTCTCTCTGTCTGCAGTCCTCATCCTCTTTTAAATCCTCCTTCTGGTCATCCTTATCCACCTGAATATTACCGTCTGACCTGCTGAAAGTAGGATATCTGAGTTATGAAATAAACCTCTTCTGAAAACTTTAATGACGGCAGAAGTTTCGGAGTCAGTCTGTAAAAACAATCGACACAATGTCAGGTTGTATTTATTTTTAAACACATCTAGAAATTTTAAAATTCTTGTAAATACTACCTGCAGGCGGTGAATCACACCATCAGTAGAGGGAGGCGGACAGAGGACAGGAGGAATGACTGGTGCTGAATAATGTCTGTGTTCTTCATTCTTTCTAAATTTAACTCAGTATTGTGATGTTGGGAATTTGTTTCATTATAATGGCATTTTGGATTTGTTTCCAGTGAGATATTACTGAGTTTATATAATGACTTTGCTGTGCCCAACATTACTGCTGCTCTAGAAAAGACATTTTGTTATATTTAAAATATAGATGGCTTCTAATCTTATTTTGAATTTATTCTTTTTGTTAAAGATAATATATTTCAAACAGCAAGCATTTAGTCATAAACGAAGCGGGCACATATAATATAAAGTGAAGTGTATGAACTAAACCGCTCTCTAGGTGGTCGCTACACAACCTGGAAAATAGGTTCAGTCAATTTTATTCTCACCACACTCGTGTGATCCCTTTTTCTGCTGTAATCCACTGTAACTGACATGAATTGAAGATGACCTTGGCAGGCTCTCTTTGAAGGATGCATCTTACATGCGGGAGCTTTTTTCACATAGAGCTGTGTACATCTCTGACCCGCTCCATCCTTGTATCGCCGGTAAGTCTCTGAGGTCTTCTGACCGGGGCTTACTGGTTATCCCTTGTGCATGGCTGAAAACAAAAGGTGATAGTGTCTTTAAAGTGGTCGCTCTGACACTGTGGAACACTCTTCCTATAGATATTCGATCTGCAGTCTCTGTCGAGGCTTTCTGAAAGCAGCTAAAGACTCATTTATTCAAAGTGGTTTTTGTGTCGCCTTGTGCTTTCTAGAAAATTTGTGTTTTTAAGGTCTGCTTTTATTGTTTGCTTCTTTTTACTGTTTTTGTAAGGCCTTATTTTTTAACAATTTTGTTCCTGTGAAGCACTCTGTGACCTTGTGCTGTGAAAGGTGCTGTACCAAAGAAACTCCACTTACTTACTGTCTTTTTTTCTGCTAACTTACAAGCCTGAAAGCTGTGTGTCTTTGATATTGAAAAACATTTTAGGTGGAGTAGCAGTTGGAGACTGTGACTCATGAGTTGATTCCATGTCACTATGGGGATTTGACTGGCTAATAAATCAGCCCAGGACCATTTGCTTATTAACAGGAGATGGATTTTGTAGCGGACCCATGGGGGAGAATGGAGAGGCTGGTCTTGATGGGTCCTATTACAGAGCCATTAGTAGAAGTCCTCAGATTGTTCTTTGTAATTACATCATCATCAGAGACTGTTCTGTTGTACATTATCCAGCTTTGCTTTCTTTATCACCTTTCAGAGCGCCTGTGAGCTACTTGAAATGATTTTTACAAAACTAGCTGTCGTAGGGCAGTTCATGTCGTTTTTTTCACATCGTCATAGCAGCAAAACTCTTTCAGATAAGCTTTTCATTAGCTGAGATCCTACCTGTCCTGTGCCATGACACTGACCAGCCAGCACTAATATAGTAGCATGCCAAAGTTTGTGATTAAGCAAGTGCTTATTGTCTGACGTCTATAAATACACATCCAAAAATAACATTTGATAAATGCTATGCACAAAAGGCAAGGCAAGGCAAAATTATTCATTTAGTGCATTTCATACCCAAGGGCAACCCAGAGTGTTTTACAGATTACATCACTAAAAGCATAAGAAACAAATCATAAAAACAATAAAAGCAAGCAATCAAAAGCACGCAGAGTAAAACAATAAAAACAATATAACAACCCATTAAAAGCACACTAAATAAAAAACAACAGAATTTAGACTTAATTTAAAGGGGAATTATTATACATTTAAAATTATCAATACAATACGCAACAACTTAATAGTGGCTATATGTATGTGTAACTGTAAAAAAGGTTAAATGAAACAATAATATTGGTGGTGCTAAATTGCTATTGGTGCAACATTAGAGTGATTCTCCTCAAAATCTGTCTTTTTAGTATCACATACACACTTGCAGGCTTAAACAGTGGCTCCTTTTGTACAGAGAACAGTGCTGGCAATGCAGTTATGTTAAAATTGAACAGTAATAAGTTTCCACAGTGGACAAAAGTTTCAAGAAACTTCTAAAACCACTCCACTTTCCAAGCCCCAAGCCTACAGGCCTTTAACCTTTTAGTCTTAAGCATGCAAAATGGTTTGCTGTCTCTGTTATGTAGCTGTCTGTTAGTCACTCACTCTACAGCAGGAAATGGCACTTCAAAATAAAAGCTCTGTGCCAGATATTCCCTGTACTTCAAAATAAAGTGTCTTTCCTCCAAACTCGACACATTCGTGAGTCACTCATTCAGAGAACCACGACTCCAGGCTACCTTTTTCACACATATTCAGAAGTCAGAATCAGGCAATAATGAACAGTACGCTGCAGCATATTTGCTCTGTTATGCTGGTTAGAACTGTTGACCCCCATTAGCTAAGTCTTTATTCTCTCCTCCATCCATTTTGCTGCTGTATAGCTCTCTGTACTATTAAGTGTGGCAGTGCAGCCGGTTCACAATGCAAAGTGTCCCTACAGGCTCAGCTGTGGCAAGCTGACTGCCTGTATGTGTTTCTGCAGTGTGTAGTGTGACTTGAAATGTGGCTGTGACATCCGTCAGCAGCAGTCTGGTCCAAGCCTTGTGAAGTCTCCATCCAAAGGTGGATATTTTGCCATAAGCATCAGAAAATGTCAACATCATTATACAGAAAGTAGCATCTAGAAACCACAAAGTAAGGACTGAAGCTTTCACCTTTCACACTTGACTGGGGATAGGAATTGATAAAATTTTATTGGTACGAATGCCATTGTCACGTCGTGCTCATCGTACCAATTCTTTATTGATTTCTAATCGATTTTCTATGAGGAAAAAAGTCAGCCTACATAGGTTTTCAGTGTCAGTGTTTGGTTTAATTTAGATTTTCTTAGTCAAAGAAAAGATCTGCTAAGACCACCTACATGGCGCTAATGTGTTCATAACAGGTCAGAAAGCAGGAGAGGCTTTGTGCGATCCTGAAGGCCAGTGTTACTGTACAATCCTCTGGTTTATCAGTAAAGTGTTTGAACCACACAGCAGATTGAAGTCTTTATTAACAGAGTGACAGCTGACTCATATGAATGGGGCAACGTGGGTTGAATGTGCATTGCCAGGTCCGTGGTACATGTCGTGGTATGAAACGTCTGTATCCTCACTGTGCTGTATTTTTATAAACGCATTTGTTGCCGGCATCCAGGTGCTGTCTCATGGGCGTATGATAGACTACAACTACCAAGCGGAATAGTGATGCGCTATTGATTTGCTTCACACACCAACAAGCACACAAACCCTCATTTCAAACAAACAAGCGGATGTGTCTCACACACGCAGCACAAATCTGTTTTGTTGTATGTCAGGAGTCCTGCTGTGGTAATTTCATTCATTGCACAGACCGATTTTTGCGTAGCGACATAAACATGTTGCATTATATCATCCTGGAGCAGCACTGCTGTCATCTTTCTTTATTACTGTAAATAAAGCCACTTTTTGAAAAGTTTCTTCCTCGCCAAACATGACTCCTTGTTACAAGTTTCTAGCAGCTTAGACGCACGTCATTGTTTTGCATTGCCGGCAAAAGGAATTGATAAGCTCAGAGGCATAGGATTCAGTGGATCAGACAGTTTGGAGCTGGGTTTCAACTCAGAGTGGCTCTCCGTCTCCACACTTGACAACACACTTACAGCAGCTTTTCAGAGATGTGCAGAGGACTTGTCCCTGTCTGTCAGTCTTACAGAGTGGGAGCAAAAAGGATGGAAGAGCTGTAATAACAAGTGCAGCCTGTGAGCCTCCATTAGAGAAAATGTAAACAATTACATCCACATACGGTTAATTTGCATGACACAACTTGAATGCCAGTTGTACATTAAATTTGATTTAATAAGGATGAAATAAATGTGTCCTGTTTGAGGTGAATTATAATCTGCTTGCATTTTTCCTGAATGCATTCACAGAAGGTCACCTTGCTCATTTGGGAAATAGTCGCCATGGCTACATTAGTTGGAGGGGTGCGCTGATTTCATTAGTGATGACTTCTCATGAGGAAGCTTTGAGGACAGTGAGCAGAGTGCAGGAACAAGGAGTATTGGGACATTATTTGTAGAGTGTAGGAGAAGATGGGGAAGCTCTTGTCCAAAGCAGTATTCATCAAACGTTAACCTGGGTGCTCACCTTTTGAAAATACTCTACATACTTTTGTGTTTAACCTTAAAGTGGAAGCAGAAAAGTTTTTGCTTTAACTTCTTATTATGATGTAAAAGTTGATTGGACAAAGTAGTGACTGTAGAATAATGACACCTTTGGGGTTTAGATTGGTTCCCGATAAGCTTCACTGTCACTGTGCAGTTCTGTCTGGCACCAGGTACAATCCCTCAGGAAAATGTGGGCTCAATTTACAGCACAAGTACATCAACCATTGCACAACCAGAACAGGGAGAGGATGGCAGTTTTGTCCGTCTGCCATTTCAGCTGTGGGAAGGAAGTATTGTGTCCTGTGTTATTGGTAGATGCCAGGCTGATTCAGTTGTCTTTGTGACAGCAGCGGCAACAATAATACTACTTGGAAATCCTCAGTAGGGCAAAGTCGAAAAGTTTTCTGTTTACACTTTTAGGTGTGATAAGCTCCGTTTCCACCAAACACTTTCAATATGGTACCTTTGGAACCAAAAGTAACCCTTCAGGTATGGTAGACTCTATTGTTTCCAAACAGTACCTTAAATGTGGGCGAGGTTGTTGTCTCTCAGTGCTCCATCCAGCACTCTCTATTTCCTCCTCTATCAGTCTGCACCTCGTTTATCGTCCACAGAACGAGGTTGCATGCCGACATTTTCGAACAAAATAAAACAGGCTGCAGTGAGAGTCTCTCTTGATGTGATATTCAGAAATAGCAGGTTTGTGCATTTAGTCCTTGTCAGGCAAGCTCAAAAAAGGATTGGAATATATGCAGTTCACATAATCTGGTCGAAATTAATATATATAAACGCTTGAAGATCCACTCATTACTAAGTGTATGTCATATAAAAACTAAAGTGATGGTCAAAGTTGTCAGTGAAATTTAAGGTGTGCTGATAGAATCATGTCATCAACTCATGCATTGAGAAACATTACAAGTTAACGTTTCCACCTTAAAAGTTGCCGGCTGCTACAAGAGGCAGCAAAACATCCTTTCATTTTACAGTTACAGTTTACTAATAAGACTTGCCATAGTATGAGCAGTGGTTACAAAATCAGCCACAACTCAGCCCTGAGCAGAGTGACCGTCCGCTATTGACCAGTCAACAGACTGCAGTGTTCACAGCTCCACCTTTTAGTACCAGATCTGTGTGCTAGGTACCCCAACAGAGGGGGGACCAAAAATGGGGACGGTTCCATTGGTACCATCCGCAACTTTTCACAGTGGAAATGGAAAAAAAGCGTACAGAACTGAACTGTACAGTACTGCTCGGTGGAAACGAGGCTTTAGAGTGTGGTGGCAGCTGTCTTTACAATGTATGATTTTAAAGTATGTGGCCTTTTTGGCTGTGGTCTGCAATTCAGTGAGTTATTTTTCTGATGCAACCTGGATTCTTTTGCCAGTTTTAAAATTATGCTTTTGTCATGTTTTTTTCCTCCAGTAGGAGAAAACAGTAGGACCTCAGAGAAAAATAAGAGTCTAGGCTGTTCAATGCCAAAAATGTTAGATTTTAAACAGTAGCAGTGCTATGTGGCAAAGTTAAACTAGTGGGTTCTCATCTTGTGTGTATTGTATAGGTGCATGAGGGTGCACATAAGCATGCAGTACACACTCCCAGCCTCCCACTGTAAACATTCCATGACTTGAAATATTAAAGAAAATCGGCTGTGCAAGTGTTTTTACGAGGCAGGAAATAAATTCAAGACATTTGTCAGGCCTCAAGGATACGCACAATACATTCTAGGCTGGAACACTGAATTTAAACATAATGAGAAAACTCCACATCGAACCTTTAATGTGCTGAGTAAATGCACCAAAGCCATACATGTAAAGGCATATATAACACAAGTCTTGATTGAATGGCAGGTACTTGTAAATTGTTTCAAATTTGATGGCAAAGCAACAACTGTGAAAAATTCTGGGTAGTTTTCCACTTTCAGATCACTGATAACAGACTTGTTTGGCCCTCAGACTGATATTTGCCACACTTGACACCTGTTCAGATTCATGTCAAGAAAAGCTTGCCTGGCAGTGGGTTTTTCTGTACATGGAGGGAGTCAAGGAAAGCGCTAACAGCCTCACAATGTGAATGCAGAAGTTGTTGAGGCCGTGCTATTTCTCCCGTATCTTTTTACATTGATACACACAGTTAGGCAGGGCAAGGGAAATGTGGTAGTCTATTACACTTGATCTATTTTTTTTCTAGATATTGCAGTGATAAAAAAAAAGGAAAAAAATACTGTGATGTGTCTGCAGGGCATCTTGGAGCAGTGAATGACTGTGCCCTATTTCCATCCTTTCCCTCTGGAATGCCCTACCTGCCTGTGTGCGTCTACATCATTTGGTGCAAGATGACTCAAGGCTCCACTGTAACATATCAGAAATTCACATTTCAAAGGCTGCAGGGTTTTGGAAAGTAACAAAAAAAACATTTGAAAATACAAAATGTATACTGACCATTTGACACAACTTAATTCCTCCTGCTTCTTGTGTAGTTAATGTGCTGTAAAGTCAAACATTAAACTGAGGATTGTTAGAGTATTCACTCAGTCAGTACCTCTGAGACATTTTTTGCTATGGTTATGGATCCTGAGAATAGACGCACTAAATAACAAATGCCACTACTTAAATCTACACTTCAGCATGCAGGGTAATAGAACTTGAAAAGGCCATCACAATAGGTCTCCTCAGACTTGACAACATGCTTTTGCTTGAGGTCGTGGAGGCGGTTTATAGCATTGTCATTCTTCATCGCCTCTGCTCTCAGGCAAACTTCACAGCCAGCTGTGGTTTCAGCCTCACCTGACACTCTAAAGCCACGTCATCCCCATAAAGTGGGTGCACCATAAGGGACTGGAATCTTATCGGCATCTCAACCCATTTGTCTTCTTTTGTGTCGTTCCATTTATCATACGCACCCACTGTCAGGACCTGCACTATAGCTACAAATGGGGAGTGCTGAAGGTAAAAAGGAGGCAGAGTAGAGCAGAGAGAGGAAACTAGTTTGATTTCTGTCACATTGGTAAATATCCAGTAGGGCTGGGCGATATGACAATGACAATTATGATTACTGAACGATTATTTTGTTTTTATTCTTCGCCGTCATAGTTAACTGACAAGGTTTGCACTGTAAATATGCTCAACTGTTGAAGCTGGGATATTTTTTCTGATGAGAGAGTGCATATCTTATCTTGTGATTTTAAAATAATTGAAGGAAACACACACAGATGAACTGTTTATGGTTATTTATTGAATATTTTTTAACTAGTCCATACCCAGCTTTGTCACCTTCTACCTATGCCAATCCTCAATGCCTATGTGCAGCTTCACATAGATTGACCACGTCAGTGAGTAGAAAAACGTGGGACAGACAGAATGACTGACTGACAGAATGACACACTGACAGCTTCCGTGATTATGTACAGCATACCATACAATGACTTAGTCATACCAAAAATTAGAAGAGAAAAAAAACAAACATTGGGCCACAGGGGGAGCCACAGCGATCGGTCGCATTTTAGCCATTTTTAAGCATTTTTCTGTTGTTAAAGCGCCACCCAGTTGCCAATTAGAGTTAAATTTCTCCAGTCACCTTGAGGAATCCTGTTCTACATATCTACCAAGTTTAGTAAAAATCGATATGGCGGTTAGGCCTAGATAAGAAATTAGCTCTCTAGTGCCCCCGTTTTGTTTGATGGGGTCAATAATGGAGGGGTCCCCTCAGATTATGTGTGGTCATATGCCTACAAAGTTGAAACCCTTGAGATGTTATACACCTTTATGTGATGAGCCACGCCCTCCGCAATATTCATTGCCTTATAGAAGCTCAGTTTTAGTAAGTTTTCCAACTTTTGCCAAGAGGGAACTTTAGATATTGGTCCCTAGATTATGTTCACAGAGTTTCATGCAGATCGGTCAAACTTCCTAGGAAGAGATCAATTTTAAGTGTTTTTCAAAAAATTCAAAATGGCGGAAAATCTATATAACTGGAAGTTATGGGTTCTTGGCAGATTTGTTCCTCGTGAGGAGAGGCATCTCTGTGCAAAGTTTCATGTCTCTACAACATACAGGGCATGAGATATGCCCATTCAAAGTTTGCAATGTCAGTTGGTTGCTATAGCACCGCCCTTTGGTCAATTGATGTAATATTGCTTCATTCGCATCCTCCCATGACCCTCTACCACTGTGCCAAATTTCACATGGATTGACCAAGTCAGTGAGGAGAAAAACGTGGAACAGAGACAGAGTTTTCGTCATTTTATAGTAAGATATTTTTAATATTGTGTAGCCTTTGTAAATGCTTGTGTTATTGAAAGCTGCTTTGTGGAGGCACTTGTTGCCGGGTTTACAGTGTTACAGTGTTTACATTTGATTACTCCAAAAGCCAAAATGTGTCCAAGCGACAGACATGGCATTTCTCTTTGGTACAAGCTGCTCAAGTTGCTCAGTTGGCTCGGTGTTTGAGTTCTCCTCCATGTTGCTTCTGGGTCGCAGACTGGATGGGGCGGAGTCACGTACTACACACGCAGTGGTACGTTTTTAAGGGGACAGCACATGAACACACAGCCAGTGGGGAAGGTGTGAACAGAATGTAAAAAACCCCCAGAAATAACCAACATGGGCAAGGTTACGTTGGTTAGAGGTTCTGAACGTCGGTTTTGATTAATTTTTGATTAACTGTCCAGCTCTAATATCCAGTACATTGAAACTGAGAATACTAGGACTGTCAACTACTTTTGCTGGATGATATATTGTCCCAGAAATAATTGTGATAAACGACATTATTGTCATTTTAAGACCACTTAATGTCACTGATATAATATCATAGCATAATAATGCAAGTACAGTATGCCCTATGAAAGTGCAATGGACTTTTAATTCTAAATAATATTCATACATTGGAATATGATTTTTTTTTTTAACATAGTTTCTTTCAAAGTAAATAACACCTGTTAAAACATACAAGAAAGTATGTAGAGGGGTTGGTAAATGAATGACTATCAGGACTGTGCCTCTTGTACTGGAAAAGTGCAGCTGCAGTGTGTAGTGTAACCCAGTGGTTCCCAAATTGCTAGTTTGATGTCTCTGTTAAGTAGCTATCTGTTTAACTCACTCTACAGCAGGAAACACACTTCAAAATAAAAGCCCTGTGACGGATATTCACTGTACTTCAAATTAAAGTGGTTTTTTTTTTTCAACTTTGACACATTTGCGAGTTACTTGCCGTCCATTCAAAATGGACCCGCGTTCCACTTCTGGACCCACCAGTTGGGAAACACTGATGTAAGCTACACTGTGTCGTCTTTTAAGTGTTGTTTTACTTTTCTTCAGAGTTTATAATGTGGTTTATTCTGACATTATGTTGGTGACAGTCTCATATAAACAAACATGCATGTAGACACAACGGGCAGTATCAAGGTCAACAAAATGATTGCAGTCAGGTCCATGTAACGTGAGATAAGCTTATGATATAGCTATCGTGACAGGCCCAGGGAATACCAATTTTTTTTTACATGTTTCATTAAAATACGAGCACTGGAGACTTGATGTCTAATATGGTGCATGCATTATACACAGCTGCTTCAGTACTGCACTTACCTGCTTTAGTGGCTTAAGATTATGAGCTGCACAGCACACAAACTTGACATGAAGTGTGTGTGCCAAAATGAGTGAGGTATGCCCTCTAGCATATTTCCCCTGAGTCAGTATTTAATGAGTCTGCAGGCCTGTCCATCATATTGAATCATTGTTTGTCTTCTGGTCCCATCTCTCATGCCATATTCTGTACTCTGCGAACTGGGTCATATTCCTGGGCCAAAGGACTTTCCTACTATGTGTACCCACCATGTCAGGAACCATAGCGTGGAACTCATCTTCAGAGCGGCCACTTGTTTACATGATGTGCGCTGATAAAAAAGAAAGCTGATATTTTTCACAGAGAAAGTGGCCTTTTCTCCTGCTGAAGGTTTTTTTTTTTCAGCAGACTGTCCTTGCCTGCTTAAGGTTGGTGTTCCTCTCATAAGGGCATGGCATGATGATGCTCTCTCTCTTTTTTTGTAAAGCATTTGTACACACTTCAGAAAAGTACCACACAAATGGAGTTCATCTGTTATTTGTAAAGAGTGTACTTTGAGAATGTGTGTACCATTTAATCACACACACACACACACACACACACACACACACCTTTATGAGTCAGCCAGGCTAAATGTGATTTATAGAGAAGAGACTGATAACATCACAAAAGACGTTTTATTACATGTTGTTCAGAGTATGAATCTTTTCAGCTCACCATAGACGGTGACTCTCATCTCTACAATCTATCAACTGTAGTCTCGAACAGCTTTATAGTAAGATTTACAGATGTATGTGTGGGCAGTGAGGCTGTGATTCACATACATACCAATCCCAATAAAAACATAAACTTTACACCATCTTGATTGCAATGAGTAGCAATGACCATAAAGAGAGTGCCTCTTATTTTCTGCCTTTCACACAGGAGACAAAACTCAGCAGTGATAGAAAAAAGTAAACATGTCAGAAGTGGAGGATGTGCATTGAGAGATAAGAAACAATACTGCTTGACTTATTGTGTTGCTAAGGACTTTATATCATGGACAAATCAACTCTATACTGCATGTTTGTTAAGCTTATTAGATATGGTCGCCACAGGTTGGTAGTTAATGAGCCAAAGGACCATCCCCCTATAAAAAGTAATGTAATATTTACATTTTTCTACAAGTGTAACTTGTATTGCTGTACAAAAATATAGATTAATGTATCATGATTCAAATCACACGTTCAAGCAGAAGAAAAAAAAGTAGGCAATATTTATGGCTAATTGCTGACCTGGTCATTGGGCTGCAAGTTTGATGATGACTGAGATTTATTGTGCTCAGCAAAGCATGAATGACCACCTAAACTGAGACCAAGTTATGACAAAAACCAGAATATATTGAGACCAAGACAAGTCCAAGAGTTTGAGGAATTGAGACCAAGGCAAGACAAAGACCATGGCAGGGCAAGACACACATGACGATAAAATGTGCAACATGCAAACCCTAGGCACTCCTCAAATTTTATTCTGAAAGACCTACATTCTTGGGGGAAAAAAACCCTCTGTAGGGTTTCCCTCACATTCATTTATTTGTGGTGGCCTGTCATAATATCAACAGTTGCCGCCAGAAATTGATTTTCTATCTTTAGAGCTGGACTGTTCACTGGGAGTGCTGTTGGAATATACAGTATACCATTCGGTTATTCAGAGCTCCACAGTCTCGGAGCACAGTGTGTAATCTGGGCACAAATGGAGCAGCAGAACGCCATACGAAGTGGAAGTGAAACTTTACTGTTCATTGATTCATATAAACTTAGCAAAAAAGTAAGGAAATTTGTGTTTGGTAGATTATTTCTTTGTTGTAACAATTCTTCTTGGCACTAAATCTTATACCGTTTGAAAGCCTGTTTATTTCCCTTTTATGTTGTGTTGGTGACTCCGGCATGAATAGCACGACCAAGCTGATCCCACAGGTGTTCAATGGGGTTGAGGTCAGGACTGCTGGCAGGCCATTCCATCCTCTCCACTCCCAAATTCTTGAGGTAGTCTCTGATAAACCCCGCTCTGTGGGGGCGAGCGTTGTCATCGTGGAGGATAGAGTTCGGTCCCAGACTGTGGTGATTTGGGATTGCCACTGGTTGCAGAATTTTATTTCGATATTTCTCTGCACTGAGATTGCCTCCAATGAGGTGCCAATCAGGCACCTGATTGTCAGCACCTGGGGGTACCAGAAGCTCAAAACAAGAGTCAATAGTAACAGCAAAAAAAAGCTGTTTGGCATTGGCAGAGAAGATCATCAATGCATGTTCCTTACAAATTTGGCACCATTTAAAAGGGAAATAAACAGGCTTTCCAACAGTATAAGATTTATTGCCAAGAAGCATTATTACAACAAATTAATAATAATCTACCAAACACAAATTTCCTTACTTTTTGTGCTTAGTTTAGAAATGGAACAGTAGCACTGTCATTTTGGTGTTTACCAACGTTTTTCCAACCTTCCTCAGAGGAAACCGGCTATGGTCCTTTGGAAACTGCACACCCTATTGTCCAGCGCTGAGTCTAAAAGTTGCTTTCTCTCACCTCTGCAGCAGCTGCTCCTCTAATCCATCAATCTGATCACAAACTGATCAATTCTCCACTGTACAGCTCAAACTCGTTGAATTGCTGCTGAGGAAAAAAAAAATCTCATGAAGAGTTCTGCCTGCGCTGCGTTCAGGGACCCACAAAAAACACCCAATTCAGAGAGGGGACTCAGAATGATCACAGAAGGAGACACACATATGCAAAAAAAGCAGTTTGCTGATCTGAAACAAACACTGAGGAGCTTAAATCCACATAACCATCTTTAGTCAACACTCCATTTATTGATATCCCCGCAGTTGTGGTGCTCACCGGTCTTGAAATAAAATCGCAAGTTCTCTTTGTTAGACACAGAGTAAAGACTGAGTACAAAATGTGGTTGAGTCCAAGACGAGACTGAGACCTTAAAAAAAGTGGTCTTGAGTCTAATACCGATCATCTCTCCTTTTTCTGATAGTTCAGTTAACAGAGCCAACACAGTTTGACAAGACAACTCTCTGTCTTACTCTTAAATCTTTCTGCTTACCTCTTCAGTTAGTGAAGATCACACTCACCGGTTCACTCACTGATATTTACTGACTCTCTAAGCAATCTAACTTATCTTTCTCCGCTGTTTTTCTCGCTCTCTGAGTGTCTTATGTCCTCCCCGGAGAGGAGTTGTGTTATATATAACGTTCCCCCAGTACCCTTGTGTCTCTGTTCCCTGGTGTCTGTGTATTTTCTGGTGATTAATAGAGCTCCATAGATGTGAGAGCAGTCAGGATTTAAACTGCACCAAATACAAAGTGGCTATAAACCACTGTCCCTATGCTGCCACATAACCAAGATCCATTGAAGCCAAACTGAAGGTTAAGAATTTGTCTTCTGCTGCTGTGTTGAATAGCAATGTGGGGCCTGGCTGGAAGTGAAGAGTTCACTTGGCTTGGCTACACATATGGCTTGATGCAGACTTGGAGAAAAAAAAAGTTTATAGCTCTATTTTCAAGTGTTTGCACCACCAGCAGTGTTTGTCTGGTCATTTTCGCCTTCAAATAAATTTACATTGAGATGGGTGGAGTGGGAGTGGCACAGCCAAGATTGTGTTTATGCAGATTAGTAAATGCAGTGCAGTTATGCTAACCACTTTGGCCGGAAATTGTGTTTCCAACAGCTGCAAAGTGCCATTTTTGAAGCTTTTGTCAGTGAAGGCACACACACGGACCCTGAAAGCCTTTCATGTATGTCGAGTTGTGCCTCACTTTGATGTACATTCTTTCATCTAGTGCAGATTTCTGCCATTTTTCACAATTTTCTGTCAATTTATAGACCAAGCAATTATATCATATAGCAGCAGGAGTGATACATGCCCCATCTGCAGTCTCTAATTTGAGGCGGCAGTCTCTAATGTGCTGCGAGTAATCACACGCGGGTCAACAGTATGGGTACCTTAAGTAATTCAATCCTCTGAAACATCACCGGTAACATTTCAATTTGAGGAGAGGATGCGTCATCAGAGTTCGTGTGTTTTTTCTTCCTTTTTAATCCAAAAACAATTTTCTGTTATTTTAACAAGATTGTCGTCAGCTCATGCAATCATGTAAATGACTCAAACTAATAAAACTAAAAAAGGGTCAGAAGCATTGTAGCGATGTATCATATCTAATTGTGTGAAAACATTTTATATGAATACATTTAAATTTTTGATTGTGTAAAAAGTATCTTGACAAATAGATTTAATTTTTGCATCTGTGAGGAGATCTGTAGCTGTGCATGACAATGTTTTGAATCAGTGAAAAAGATTTGCACAAATAATTTACACACAGATTTGAGGAGCAGTTTGCAGCACACATCAAAGGTTTGTAGTGAAACATCAAAGGTTTGCTGGTACATATCTATGTGTCTGTGGGTGAAAAAGTTCACACAAATCAAATCAAATAAAATCATATAATAATAATAAGAAACTTTATTTATATAGCACCTTTCAAAACACAGTTAAAAAGTGCTATGCAATAAAACTAAACACATTTAAAACACAAAGACAATAAAACAAATAACATGTCATAAAAGGTAATCTAAGTAAAAGATAGAATAAGGAAAGCCTAAAAATAAAGACAGTAAATGGTTATTATAATTAGTAAGATAGCAATAAAAAAGACAGACAGCTCAGATAAAGTCAGGATATGCTTTCCGATAGAAGTGCGTTTTTAGGAGAGACTTAAACGGAGCCAGTGACACAGACAGACTTATATCCTCAGGCAGGTCGTTCCAGAGCCTCGGGGCCCTGATTGCAAAAGCTCTGTCCCGTTTGGTCTTCAGTCTAGACTCTGGGACAAGCAGAAGACCTCTGCTGAGGATCTCAAACTACGCCGAGGTTCACAAGGGACTAACAGGTCTGAAATGTAAGCTGGAGTTCTTTTGGGAAACCTCGGGTTCTGACATTCATGTGGTTGCCACCTGACATGCTCCACCCACCTAAACAGAGAGCGGACTGCAGCTCATGAGATTGACCTTCAATTAGCAGCTGTAGCAACTGGAACTCAGCCAGTGCAAACCCTAGCATGGATAGTTTGATCCAGAACACCCAACTCCCCACAGGATTAGCAAACTTTTCAGGCAAAGTAGTCTCCCAGCAGAAGGGTGTAAGGTGGGGGGACTGCAAAAGGTGCTAGCTTGTTAATTCTATTCTCATTCCTATTTCCCAAGATCCTGTACTTGCCATGTTTGGCTGCAGCCACAGACTCACAGAAACAAGGCTTGTCCCCTGGCTCCATGGTTAATAGTGAAGTGACATTCTGGATTCGACAATCAAATTATATTTTATTCTGAGCCTCCCCAGTGGCTACTCTGGAGATGGCTTTAAATGGGAGACAAAAATACTTGCAGGTTTAATGTGTACTCTTTGTGCAGATCTCTTTCATTTGTCACAAAATGTCATGTGGTGCTACAGGTCTCCTCGCAAATTAAAAGATTATATCTATTTGAATCCATTTGATCAACACTCTTCACACATTCACACATCTGTATGTGTTCATGCAAAATGTTTTCACACATTCAGATATTGTGATACACAGCTACAATACTTTTGACCCTTGTTGTTTCATTAACGCACCACTGATTTTCTCGCACCTCATCTGCAGCGGAGTTATTGTGCGCATGCTAACATACGACAGCGTGACTAACTAAATGAAAACTTTTTAATCACTTTAGTAAACAACAAGAGTTGTTGAAGTTGTGTCCTCTTGGCTCCTGCAGTAGGAACACACAGCAGAGAGAGGCAATGACAGCCAATGTCAAAAATTGTTAAATTGAATTTCCTGAGTGAATGCACTCAGTACAAGCACTCGAAGGCAGAGAGAATATGTTAACAAGACAAAGAGTCGACAGCCGTGCTGGCAGCGTTGTGAGGTTGTACGTTGGCAACATGCTGATGTTTAGCAGATAGATATTTACCAGATTTACCACCTTAGTATCGCCTGCAGTAAGTGGCACTAAAGACAGCCAACTGATCAGACAATGAATCCACACAGAAACTTCTCTCGGTGTAAAATAAGTGAGATTCTTTGCAAGGTTAAGGCCACATAGGCTGCACTGTTTGACTCAGTAAGAGTAAAGTTGAATGGCACCGAGTGCTCCCAGGCTCCACTAGCCAGACCATTCCGAAAAATTAAGAAGAATTGGTGGGATATCAAAGTTGACACCCATAACTATGCTGCTGCATGCTGGCAAAGTGAAGGTGCCACACTGGAGGGGTTGAGGGAACAGTGAAACTTACTCCTCTTGATGAGTGTCTGGCTTCTATAATTGGAAACTGCCTTGTCAGTGAGGTTGTTCCACCGAGGGAAGTAGACACAGACCTGGCAATGGATAAAGCTGCTGTTGGTGAATCATTGCTTTCTTGTGCGCAGAGAGATTTTTAAATTCCACACTTGGTAATGCCACTTGGTGAATCGCACTTGGCTTCTGAGACAAAAAAAAGGACGTCACGATTTCTCATGACAAGGTATGTAACCTTTAGAGGCTGTATGGTGAAGTAAACAGCCTGAGAGGGGACGTTGGGACAGGGTTGTTCACTGTGTTTACACGCATGGGTCAGTGTTTCTGATGATGTGTGAACAGTATGTTATACTGTTGGCTTTTTAAAAGTTTAAACTTCTGCATGACAAGTCCCCTTTGTTTTGGCATTTAGGTTCCCTTTAAAGTGTAACATCTTACAAGCCCATATAAAGACTTGCAAGATGTGCAATAAAGCAGAAATATGCATACACATTCTTTGGTTCAGATTTACGAAGCTGAGCATACAGGTGATTTGTTTTATGAATCTCGATCACTTTGTTACAGGGTGCACATGCACCAGACTCATTTCTATGCCCACAGTTAGCCATAAATGGATGTAGTAACACCCTTAAACATCTGTTTGTGTGCCGGCTCCACCACTCATTAGACCTATCAATGAGCGATGTGTTGAGGAAACTGCCGTTTTAATAACTGTGGTGCATCAGCGAGGTTCTCCAACAGAGCAGCCGTCATTACTATAGACAGCTTTGGCAATTTGTAGCTTCTGTACCACTAATTTCATCACATTTCTGCGAACCATCATCGCGCTAAAATCTCAGTCATCATCATTATTGAACATCAGGGTGATCAGTGAATGATTCATATAGTCCCCGGTTGAAACTGGCTTTACAAATCGCTTCACGAATGAATGTAAATAAAAAATAATGATGAAATTCTTCACCCATAAATAATTTGACAAATGCACCTTTGATGGACATTTTTCAGAACGCACAGTTTGTATGTGAGAAAAGGCGTATGTGTGGTTTTTGTGTGTACACATCGTTTGTGCATCTGGCCTCTTTTGTTTTTTTGTTGGATGGTGGGACAGTCTGAAGAACACGGTGGTGGTGGGAGGAGGTGGAGTGCCCTCTGAGTGGTGTGAGAGGGGAGTAATGTATTGAAGGCTAATATTAAAGACTTTTCAATAGGGTGACTAAACACAAGAACATCTTTGATTGGTTTGAAAGGTGAAGTATGTAATTTGAGGAGGCAATGAGTGTTGACAGTGTGGGAAGAAAATTACCAAAGACCTGGAAATGCATAAATGACAGTTGACAGCAAACTGTAAAGTGAAAATGCACATTATTATTCATTGAAAACAATGTCAGGAAACTCAAAAATAAGCATTAAATAACCTGACATTTCTTATCATTTGTATCCTGTATTCTTATTTTAACTTTTTCTTTATTTTCTTACGTTTTAACAGATTAAATGACTGCAGTCACTTTTAATGTGACTGTTTGCTGAGCAGATAGGTGATATTTACTTCCCCAGATTGTTGTATTTGATTGATGTGTGTCAGGTGCGTCGGACTGAATTCCACTGATGGCTGAGCTCAGTGCTTTGTTCACCTCACACAACACATCAATGTCTCTCTGGGCATATGGCATTCAGCAGATAGCGGTCATTGAAAAGAAGCCAAAGGCAATGTCTCTCTATAACCTTTACATTTCTCCGGTTCGATATGTATTGAGTAGCAACAGATGGATTGTCACAGGTTACAGGGGTTAGTTAGTGTGTGGTTCTATACAAAAGAACAGAAAAGCAAAGATCTAAAGTAAAAAAAGAAACCCTAACAACAAGCAAATCTCCATATCTGCACAGTGGCTGGATAAACGTCATCAATACAACCTTACAGTGTGTGACTGAAAAGTGTTAACTTGAAAAACATCCAAACTTTTTTTACGCCCAAAGAAGGTTTATTTTTAATCCAGTCCCCCGACTAATAGACTGAAGTTTTAATTCACACCTAATTGTTTTTAGCTTAAAGTAAGGACAGACTGTCTCAGGAAATTTGAAACGTCACAAAAACCTTATGGCACATTATTCAAAATTTTCCTGCTGGTTTTGAAATAGACTGTCGAGCATCAGGCATAGAGCAGGGTGTGATTATTTTCCTTATTACTTTTTCATGTACTTTAATGCTAATTTATTTGGTTGAATACCTTATTAAATACATTTGGTATTCTAATGTAATTTACCATTGGATGTTTTTACATTGCATAACATTTTCAGCCGTGTGGTGTGTATGGTAGAAGTTTTATTGTCATTATTAATGAATGAGTCCGCGCACAATGTGGAAATAAACATTTGGTGTTAAGTTCACCGCAGGAGGAGTAAATCGTGACAGTTTTGCCTCTTAATGTGTGACATATTTCGCTGTTTCTAAATGGTCTCGGTGGGGTTCGTCCTGTCTCAGCCATCTGGCTCGAGCGGTTGAAGTGTTCCGAGGTTCCCTCTTCTGCAGATGTCCGTTACCTGATTTGTGCTGCACTAATGAGAGGGCTGCCCAAATTAGCAGCCTCCCAAGATCCTTCCAAAGCCGGATAACGAAAGCACCGAGGACCTGTTAAGACACATGCAATGAGCTGAAATGAGACACGCCACTGCGATGTGCTCTGTTCCACATGGCTTAAATCACATGGATAACGATGGAAGTTGATGCTAATGACTCCAAGTTTTCAAACCTTGAGTCCTGCACAGAGCAGCACAATTATTGAAGAGAGTTTTTTGGTATCACATACCATGAAGTTCATTTCATTTTTTCTAGTTTAGCCTGACAGAGCACTTGTGTAAAGTTGGACAAATTTGTTTACAGTAACAGCCCAGATGCACACTGAGTTCCTGATTAAATTGTAGGCCCACATCACCGTACAGCCAGTCACACGTCAGCTTTTCTCTCTGCCGATGACCTCAGCTGTGTGTCATTGCTTTGTTTCAAATTGTTATTGTTGTGTTCGTTGTGAGCCTGACGGATAACCTGGGGGGCTGCAGTTATAGATTATATCCCCTCTGGGATATAGTTGTTAAATGTAGTCATCAGAAGCAGCTGTGGAGCTGAGAGCTTGTTGGGGTTTCTGAAAGCCAGCACTTTTCTAACAAGCACAGCAATGTAATTAGTCTTTTCCGTTTCCTTCAGCTATTATTGAAGAAAGAAATGTATTAAACTCAGTAATGTAATTTCACACATCCCAGTGAAAGAGATCATGCAACAGCTTAAAACTTTCCTTGATATCATTGAAATGACAAGACATTGGGAGTCTGTTATCAATATGGGACATTATCATGTGTCCATTTTTTATTTTTTGCTTTTGGCCATAAAAGAAAAGAACAAAACATAAAGAAAGAAATCCACTAACACATACAACATGTCTTAACAACAAGAACATTTAACAAAAGTGTAAAATTGAGCTCAATAATAACTGTCAAGGATCAAAGACAAAATAATTTATTTTGCTAGTCACCCATTATGAGCTTAAGCACTTTTGCATTGCATAAATTAGCCCAGCAGCTGTCAGACTTTGCTGTACTCAATAGCTTAAAAAATTACATATTATTTATACTTTATTCTTTCTCACCATCGGTTTAAGTCACTGCATCTCCCAACAGAACGGCACAGATGAAAACAGAGCAGCTAATGTTGCTGTAGTAAGAGGAACAAGTTAGCCGAGTGAGATACCCCTCGTCTTCCCTGCAAAATCCAAAATATTTCCACACCGTTGATTTATTCCCAAGAGAGGAATAAAAAATCCCAGTCCTCTTTTTCTTGCCTGCTTGCTACTGTCTGCCTGGCGCTGTTTGGCGGTGACACAGACGTGCCATGGGAATTACAAAATAAAGGTGCATCCTGAAGATGATGATGTGGATCAATGTTTTCACTTTGCATTAGTTGATCATTGATCATTGAATCAATACATCAATCCAAATCAGTGGATCCTGGAACCCCTACTTCTTATTGGGGCAAATCCCAGATCTGGATCACTGCCACCATGTAACCAGCCGTTCAATATGTCATGGTTTATTTCCGTGCTAAATCCTCTATTTGTTTTCGAGACATCCTGCTTACAGTCAAATCCACTCGCTAACAGGGATGAAAATGTAATCGTGTTGGGGGAGGCAGTACTCAGTCACTGTATATTCAGACACACCGGTGTGACTTCACTTTGTATTAGCTCTTATCTCAGAGAGAAGGTGACATTCTCAAATGTTAAATGGTAAAAGATAAATAGAGGGATGTAGGCACACGTGGGGAACGAATGGCTTTGTAGAGGTTGTCCTACGAGGGCTGGCTGAGAGGTGAAAATGTGCCCGTCGTCTCTTTACAAAGGGGATGTTGTATAAAGATGACATGCGGTATTGAGGTCAGCTTAGTTCGCCTCATAGAGGTCATGCGGCTCTTCGCTCACAGGTGATGTATATCAAAGCTGTTTGAGAGGTAATAGTGATTTTCTGACCAACACAAATCAATAGTGGCTAGCGATTGTGTTAGGGCTGCTTGAGCACATAGACCTCTGTGTGGATCCCAGCTAAATGGGCAGCTTGTTGTTAAACATGGCAATGCGGATTATACACAGTAACGTGAAGACAGTTAGAAAAAATAGGTCACACCGTAGCGTAGATTTTTTTCCCCTCATCAAATGTAGCCTATTATAGCAAAGAGAAACAGGGAAATCAGTGACATTGTGTATAGTACACAGAGTGAATATATATCTACTGCAGCATCTCCCTAGGGTGCTCATTAATAACAACACTCTGGGGAGCTGATGTATACTCAGAGCGTAGTAAAGGAGACAGAAGGTTAAATGTGTACGTGACTGTGTCTCTGTGTGTGTGCTATGTGGCTCTGTCCTCTTGGAAACAGAGGGTGGGCTAGCCAGCAACTCATCTAATCAGCCAGGAAGCCATATAAGCAATTCCCCAGCTGAGAAGAGAGCAGAAGCAACAGCCAGCCACCCAACCAAATATGCGCTCAATGAGCAAGCTGCCAGTCAGGTGATTCACCATCTGCCAAGCACCGCGGCAGTCCGTCAGCCAGTCAGCCAAGTGGTGTTGTTTCCTCACTCTTTCTGTGGATAATGAAATAAACATTTCTCTCTGTCTGTCTTGGGGTTAGATACATTTAACATCTCAAACGAGGAGCCAGTGTTGTGCTCTTTTTCCTCAGCGCGGCAGCCCTGTCCATGTCCATGCATGCTAAAACCTTCTTTCCTGTTCTTCCAGTACCACACATACTGTATAGGTGCTGCAGCTTCTTGCTTTGCTTCTGTTTCTGTTCTTGTTTGTATGGCTTTTGATGTGCGAGGATGACCAGGGGCATTGCCCAGAGTCAAACTGAAAGACAGAACAAATATGTTTGTGACTGGTTTGAATTCCACTCCCAAACACGTCGGCTAAATCTCAATGTAGGAACACTGAACTGTAAATGTAAACGTCTTTTCTCAGCAGATATTAGGGCTCAAAATTAAGTCAGTCGAATTGGATTTGGCTGTTCAGTACAAATATTCAACTGTTTGTTCCCTTTTTTCATACAGAGTTTTAGGCCCAATCCCATTTCTCATTTTCACCCCTACCCCTACCCCTCTTTTTCGAGTGCCCCTTGCCCCTTGCAACAAAGTTACAAGGGGTAGGGGTTGAAATATTCCCCTATGAAATGTGACAACCCTTCATACCCGGAAACGTCATCATTAGTCGTCAGTGACGTCATAAAAAGACGCGACGAGTATGTTGCCGGGGAAACCTCACAACTAGCGATTTTTTTTTTTGTTATGTTTGTTAGAACAAATGTATATAATACATTGAAACGACATTTCCGATGGTTATCATAGTCTTTAAATCTTTAGTTACGAAGAAAATACTTACATTTATGCTTTTCTTTCATTGCCTCTGAAGCCTTCCCTGCCATCTTGCCGGTGATTCACAAGGCATTCTGGGAGATTTCTCGTAGCACTTGCTTTGAAGTGTGCCTCTGAAAAAACTCCGTTTGGAGGGCCATATAGCCCTAGCCCTCCGCCCTTCCCCTCTGCCTCAATGAGAATTGGGACATCCCTACCCCTATGCGTGAACGCGCAAAACGGAGGGGTAGGGGCAAGTGGTAGGGTTAAGGGGTGTATTGGGATTGGGCCTTAGAATTTGAACAGGATTTGGCGGGGCATTCAGGTTGACAGTGAAGTTCATGTCATATAGTAAACAAGCCAAGTTAGCCCTGCAAGCTAATGCAGGCTAACTGTGCTACTAAATGTGCAACAACCTTTTTTTTTTGCTGACACTAGATATCCAACAAAAGCTAGAAGAAACTGTATCATATTAAGTTGCTATGAGCTGTAAATTCACGACCTCTAAGCAGAAAGCAAAAGAAAAGGGTATCTCGGAGCCTGACCAGGCAAAATCTCTCTTCCTCACCCGGGGTCTGTGTCTCCAGCTGCCTGTACCAGAGAGCAGCAGGAAAGCCAGAAGCTAAATCTAGGGAGCAAAACATCGCCAGAGGTACACTTGCACCCTGACTGTCAAAAACAAATGATCAAAAAAGACTGCTCAACTTGAAGGATCTCAGTTGACCGAGGGGTCTCCGACTGATGATTCGAATCTCTGACTTTCGGAGGGCAGCCCTAACAGATACCACATTTTTGCTTTTAAGCCAGCCACTTAACAGTCAGATGTACCCAGAAACGCTGCTCAGATGCCAAAAGAAGAAGGCTAGGCTTTTCAAGTTTATCCAGCATGAAGCAAATTAGACAAATAATTATTGCAGATGTACTTGTTGAAATATGGAAATTGCCTGGCTGGGGCTTTTCTGTGATCTGAAACTCAAGCAGCATTCTGTACTTTCACTTGATCCATGTAAATTTGATTTGCTGTGCTTAATATAATCACCCAAGGCTAAAAGAAATGGAATTATGAACGAATCAGTCAGAAACAACATTAGTATGTGTGGGAGATACAGAATATTCACAAAAGGGGCCAAGAGCAAATCATATGAATAAGTTATGACCCTGCCAAAACTTGCGTACTGTACACGGACGTACTAATAGGCTATACATCAGAGAGCCAAGGGGGAGGCCCCGTGGAGAGATGCGGTTGTTATTTGAAGTGGTGAGAGACAGCTAAATGCCTGATAGCTTTACACCAGAAGAGATGAAAGTGGAGCAGAGCTCAGAACCTTGAGTGACTCTTCAGTAACAAGCACAGAAAAGGAGCAGGGTGAATTTGAGCAAGCTGAAAGGAACTGTAGTGTTTCTCTACACAACATGAGTGCAAGCACTCGACTTCTACATGTACTGTCTGTGAAGTTGCAATCTCTGACTTTCTTCCTTGCTCTTTTGTCCTTTTATTGTATAGCATCTTTTCTTCCTCATGTCATACTTTGTACTACTTTGTATTTAGTTTTGTTAGTAACTTTTAGAAGAGTTTTAAATGTACTTTCTCTTAAGTTTTGAATCTCAAGTGATTGATTCAGACATTTAGAGCAGTTCTGGTATCTGTGGGTGACCACTCAAAGTTCCCGAGAGAAGTTAATAGAGAGCTTTTCATACTAAGTAGTAGAATATGGCCACTCAGAGGGCAAGTGATTTTCTTAGTTTAGCAGAGGACCTTGAGAGGGTCATTGGTTTGACAAGAGAGCCTCAGAGCAACAGGAGGCATATGTATGGTAAAGACCCCTGTGTGCTGCAGCTTGTGCCTTTGCAATAAGATGATTATGCTCTGTGTGCTGACACTGGATGACCTCATATCAATGTTTTGGACCCTGTCTCTCTGTTAAATATGGGTTACAGCCAGCAGTTGGTTTAGCTTATCATAAAGAACAACAAGAATGTCAGGCTTTTTCTTCTTCATTACAACTCCAACAAAACTTACAATTTTTGTCCTCAGGCTGGTGCTTACAAATTAAAATTCTCTATGTATATGGTCACATTTGCATGCCAACCACATGCAACAAACTGTTGGTGATTGTTGTAACTGCCGTATCTGTCGGGGACACGATATCTATGCAGTTCACTGTTGGGAAAACGAAACTACATAATTCTCAAAGAAACCGCAAAGGGTGAACCCCACACCTCTAATCGGTGCTCCTGTGCTATTTGCCTTAGATAATATGCATGCATGGCGCCAATAGCCACTATGGGTGGGTCACGATACAATATTATTGCATTAAAATATACTGCGATATGTTGTGATTTATTACCTTTTTTCAACTGTAAATTATGTCCCAAAAGGAAAAATGTCAACATCTGTTTTATCTCATCAGGTAAAGTTTTCAGTCTGTTCATCTCACTGTATTTTTATTACAGCGAAATGTATCTAGTGGACTGAAAAAGCTGATTTGTATTTGTAAAATTAAAAATTTATATAATAAAAACAAATTGATACGATACGATGTTGCCACACAAAAATATTGCGATACCATGCAGTATCGATTTTTCCCCACCCCTAATAGACACACACTGTCACAGTAATATTGTTAGCATCCTCAGAGAGTTGGTGGTAACTGAGGTGCAGTTTTAAGAGGTGTCACAGCCAAAGGTTCAGGTTCCATTTAGTTTTCTTCAAGGCTGTTCATAGCAGGCAGGAGGGTTACAACAGATGGCACTATAGATGAAGCACTGGTGTCCGCTCAGGTGTGCTTTGGGTGCGCCTCCTTGGGTGTGCTGGACCTGACAGAACTTTTGGGTACGCTCAAATAGATGACGGTTGATATATTTTTGGTCTTGTATTAAGGATCTTTTCAGTAATCGCAGAATTGTAATTCTCACCCTTTCTTTCGAAATATATTTTGGACTGTGGACGCCTCAGAAAAACAGACCAGTTTTCCCCAAGTTCTATGATACTGTGCCAACTATTGAGCCTTTTGGAAAGTGCAGACCAGATTTTCCTGAGCATGTGTTGTGCCCCAGTGATATGATGCAATGTGATGCCATGAGTTCTGCTCTTTTTAACCTCCATGGTTTTCTTTTTCTCTGAATTCGCACCTGTATCTTTACGGACACACATTCAGAAGTCAACTCGTGTCTTTTACGTGTCACTGTCCAACTGTGAAAACATCATAGTGCTGCAAACAAACCTTAGTCCAGCTCAAAAGCAAAAGGACAAGAGCACAGCAGGTATGTTCATTAATTACTCAGTGCTTGCAGATGGCTTTTGCACATCTGAGAGAGGAGATGGCACGTGCATGGAGGCACTGAGCATGTTTCTGTAAAGGAAGCAGAGTGGAGAGGACAAGGAGACCCATCCCACTTCCCCACTGCCACCGTCAGACTGAGACAGGGTCACACCAGCCACGTCCTCTGGGACCCGCATGAACAGCGCAGCGCATGTTAGGAGGAAAACAAGGATGGAGGAAAGGGTAGAGGAACAGTGGGGGGTAGAGTGGATGATGCTGTACTCTGGAGCTCTGAGGAGTGAGGGGCTAGAGCAGATATTGTTAGGCTTTGTGGAAAAGCAAACAGCAGCTGATACAAAGCTATCATTGCAGTGAGCATGTGTGGTTGGAATTAGATTAAAACCTCTATGCTGACTCCAAGATGTTATCATATATGAGATCCAGTATAGAGTATCCTGGAAGAGTTGATGATGCTCAGTCTTGCAGTAGATAAACATTACTTACTTTCTCATATTTCTGCCTCATGAGAAATATGATGATCTAAAAGTGGGTGGAGGAAAGCTTGTTTTCTTCTATCCAGCCGATTGTTTCATTTCATATATTATCTGCTCTTGACAGCGGTTATAACACGCTATCAACGACTGTGTGACCTCCCGACATTTTACGGTGTTGTGTTATCCATCTTCCTCACATGCAGACACAAATACTTCCCTAACAGAGCATGCGCTGTAGGTGAAGCTGGAATGAAAATACTGAGTACAGGTAGTCTTTATTTATTCACAGATACTAAAAATGAACACTTTTCTGTGAGCGTATGACGTGAAAAAAGTCACCGCCAGAAGTGCAATAGGGAATAAGATGGAGCTGTGCCGACAGCCATGAACTTTTAAACACAAAGTGCCCTCTATTATATTACATCTTGTTTGCGGCACATTTTAAACAGACACTTTAATCTTAGCTTACTCAACAGAAAATTGTACAATACTAACAAGCTATACTGTAATAATAAAACACCTCTGCCTGGAACATTAATCATCTGAAAGTACTGCTCACCTAATTTGCTTCCTGTATCAGCACATGGACCTGCATTAGTTCCCCCGTGGCTTATAATATTACATAAACATGCATCTCCACCAGACGAACATGTTTGCTGATATTTAAACGCTGATGATATGCGATAAACTGTGACTATGAAATAGAGTTGTTAAGTTGCAAACACAGATATTTTCAGTTTATTTGAACTGTGCGAGCAAAGCACAGCAAACATATTTATATTTAATCATCTTTTCTGTTCATACAGTAGCCAGTGCCATATGTTGCCCCAGGGTTTAATTTACTGAATTGAAATATTTATGCTTTAAAGTGTTGCCAGAATACCACATTTATCACCAGGGATACCGAACACCATTGGTGTGTTGTAGAAATCTCAGCACCGGTTTTCACAGCACAGAGACAGCTCTCCTCCAGGTGATTAATTATTTGCTGAGATGGAAGACAATCCCATGTGACACGTCAGTGCTGTTTTTGTGAGAATTAATTATCAGTGTGCTTTTATTTTATTTATTTCTTTAATGAACCAGTGTTTTAGTGACTGTCTTTTTCCTCCTGTATCCGAGATATAACACGGTAAAAACTGTCCATACTGCATGTTGTTTTTAAACCTTAGAATTCACATCACATCTGCAGATCAGTTCTAATCTGCATTTCTGTCCTGTTTTCTTAACCTGCCAAAGTGCTACTGTTATAACATTTTATCCTCATGGTCAGTCCACACTGAAGATGTATTGGTTGATAGGTTTGTTGATCCGCTCTTGTTCAACCAACCAATCGGACAGTCGCTGGTGTTACTTAATAAAGCTGTGTATCCACCAAAGCGTTTCTTTTCCCAGCTGAAAATGGCAGTTGTTGTTTTTCAGCACTTGTATTTGTCCTATGTGATAGTTGGTCTTTGTGGTATTTGTCCCGCCCCCTTTCCACTGTGACTGGACTGCTGGTGAAAGTGAGTGAAGTTAAACATTTTTCAGCTCTCATTTTAAATCAGGAAAGGGATAAATAATCACAGAAGATGTTCAGTGTCAGATTTTTTACTATGGATTTATTTTACTAAGTCTCCAGACCCCTTGTTGGGGTGGCAGCAACTTAGGCTTCTGGGCTAAAAATAGTAAGTCTCTCTCTCGCATGCAGCGTTACAGAGATATTTAATGTTTGTAACATTATGTTGGCGGCACGGTGGCGCAGTGGTTAGCATTGTTGCCTCACCGCAAGACAGTTCCTGGTTCGAACCCGTGGTGGGGGGTTTGAACCCTCGGGTTGGGGAGCCCTTCTATACGGAGTTTGCATGTTCTCCCTGTGTTAGTGTGGGTTTCTCTGGGTACTCCGGCTTCCTCCCACAGTCCAAAGAGATGCAGGTTAATTGGTGACTCTAAATTGCCCCTAGATGTGAATGTGAGTGTGAATGGTTGTTTGTCTCGATGTGTTAGAGATACAGTGCACTCAGTTGAGTTATTGTAAATTCATCTTGAGATAGCATGTCGATTTTTTTTTTTCCTATTGACCAATCGATTGGTTGAAGAGACGGTAGAATTTCAGTTGACCGAGATTTTCTTTGGTTGACTACAGCTCTAGCTTTAAGAAGCGTTTTTGACTTCCACCACTTGTCCATCAATGAAAAACAAGCTTCCATTTTGTTTAATATATCCATCCACACTCACTCCTTGAGATGCACACCTTACGGAGTCACAGAGCTACGCAGTTTACAGAGTGAAGTTTTTGGTGGGTAAAACTACAAGCAACTGACTTTTTGGCTCATTACAAGGAGCTGTCAAACCAAGCTATTAGAATTGTTCCTCTTCCACTTCAAAAGTGCAGCTACAAACTACTGGTAACTTAAAGTCTTTTTGATGTGCCATTTCATCTTCCTTTGGACTTGTGCAAGTCAGCGGGGGTGGCGAGAAAAGAAAACCCAGCTGTTTATTCTGCCATAAATCCCTGGGTGCTGTAAAATGTGCATTGTTAACTGTCAGGAGAGTGAACGATGCTCATACTCAAGTTCATAAGCTGCAGAAACTGATGAGCACGTTTAATGAACGATGCTTTTTTAGCATATTCATGCACAACACTGCAAATATTGCACTGAAAAGGTGTTTTGAACTCAGTAACTGTATCTGTATTGATTGATCATGGCTCCCTGTCTGTCTGTGAGCCTGTTGCACTACATGCAAATGCCAATCACTTGCTGCTGTGGGCGGAGAAATAGAATTAATGAATTAATGGAAAAAAACGTCTGCTGTCAGTCAGCCTGTCGAAGGCACGTTAGCTCTGTCCACTCGTCCCCAGGAGCCGCTGTCAACAGTTGGCTGAGACGCTAGACGTCAGGGTCAGTGTGGATGAGATGACAGGACGCTTATGAGCTGCTCATGTCTTGCTTCCAATGGGGATTCCCAGTAAGTTAAAAAAAAAAAAAAGGGGCTTACAGTTGGTGTGCTAAGTCTAAGTCTAGCTCTTTAACTTCAGTTGTCACAGTAATGCTGATGTCTGTACTGTGAACTTAAATGACGCCCATATCCAGGCAGCCAGACTGCATGGCAATGTTTTCGGATTGCTGTTGATTTTAAAGCAGTCTGATCATGATCCCACACTGAATTTAGTAACTTGGGCAGCAAACATTCTTCTCCTTCCCAATATCCCGCAGGCTCAGTCACTTTTTTTTTTGCTTGTGCATGCCATGCCTGTCAACCATACACAATTATTCAAAAGCACAAAATGTAATTTGGCAACTATTTTGGCAACGTACAGCTCTACATACTAATGAACCTCAGACATCACAGCTGTCTTTACAGTCTGCGTATCTGCTTGTCATACATTAACACTTGGACCTCTGTTTAGAAATGTTAATACGATTTAGAAAATTAAATTTGTTTGGCTCATTTGGCGAGAGAAGAGAAAAAATAAAGATTAAATTGTCAGCCAGCCTAATCATTATTTTTCATTCCTTTTTTGTGCAACCTGGCAGGGAATATGTTGAGCAACTAAGATAGGGACATTTCGTCATTCAGTAATGGAAGCTAATGAATAAAGTTTGAAAAAACAAACATTGGACTAGAACTACTAGAGATGCATATTTCTGCATCTAATGTCCTCCGTGGTGCTTGCATCATTACTTTGTAGAATTTCATTCAGTATAATTACAGTGCCATAGGACACACACACACACACACACACATATATATACACAAGAGCTTGATTAACATGGTCTAAAGTGGCTGAAACTTCCATAAAAACCTTTCAGTGGGTACATTTACATGGACGAAATCCCATTCTTTACCACATTACCGTCGTACTTGGTTGTGCATATACACATTGGAAATACTGTTGCTTAGATATGATAACACAGACACAGTGAGCATGTACTTTGATTTAAAAGGACTGTGGTTGGATCGCTCAAATACTAAATTGAGTTTCATTGTGAATACACATCATACTAATGTGCATAAAAATCTACACAGTAGCCGTAGTTCCTGCACTGTTTTCTGTATCTGTACTTTTCCTACCTCAACAACAAGATGTTCCATCTGAAAAGTCCATCGTCTGTTACAGGAAATTACTACCATTAATAACAAATTAGATGTCATAGAAATAGAAATATGAACTATTGTAGTCTTGTATAGAGCCAGTAATTACCTCAGCCAACAAAGTCGATTTTTCATCCACATTTTATTGTTGGATATCTGAAGAATGTACGCAGCAATCTGAGGGGAGTCAAGAAGCAATTACATTTTTATAGTGAGCCTATCTGAAATTTTAATGACTATGTTTTCAATTAAAATACAACAAATAACAGAAAAAAGGGACTCTATTCCCCAGCATAAGGGCATCTTTGCATTTTTAAATAGATAAACTGAACTTTAAAATGTGGGCACTGAAGTAGTGAATCTACATAATAAAAAAGGCGAAATAAAGTCTCCCAGGGAATGGCATTAAATTGATGTTGGTCTCTTTGACTGCTCTCATTTTCTCCGCTGTGATGAGATCAGCAGAAAGAAAATATCTTTGAACTTTTTATTTTCCCGTTTGCCTCACTATTTATTCCCATCACTTAGCCGTTCCCGTGGTCTTCCACTGTGCTCTTTGTTATGCCACTGTGGCTTTGGAAACTGTTGATGGAAGTGCTTTGCTTTGGCTGGTGTCAAAACATGTGCCACACCATCGCGTGGGTGTGTGAAAGATTAATATATTTGCTTGGGATTCAAGGTCCTCGCTCTGGCTCTCTCTGTCCGCGTACTGGAGAAGTAAGAGGCACTAAAAAGCTGGTGGCTGAACTGGGCAGTAAAACTGTGTGAGGTTTGACTCTGTACCAAACCTGAGAACATGTATCATCAGTTTAGCCTGAGTGCTAACATGAATAATGTAACAGCTGCTTATTGAGAGTCGGTTTACTTTAGGTCCAGGCCCACAGGCCATGGAAGAAACAGACACAGCTGTCTTTAGAGGATCAGGATAGTCCATTTAAAATTCAATCAAAGAGACATGAAAACATCGTCTGTCTTATATACTGATATCAATGCAGCTAATTTAAAATAGACAAGTAAAGTTGTCCATTAACTGCAAAGTACACCTTTTATTTAAGTGAGAAAAACTAGATAGATAGAAAATGTTGGACTGATTTGGACAATAGAAATTATTTTAGTAACCCTTTATCTCATTTCTCATAACTCTCTCAAGCAACTATCTCATAACTATATATACACCATTATTTAGACATATATTTGTGTAAAAAAGTAGTCTTAAAGAAGTTTAATTTGACTTATCTTTCTTATTAAGCAGAAAAATACAACTATTCAAGTTTCTCTCTTCCTGCAGACTAAGACTAGCTAAATGACCATTTTAACACACTGTAAAACTACTTTACTCAAACTTGACAGACACAAAATAAAACAGTCTTGGTTCATCTTGCCACTGTTCCCACAATCACTACCTCTGGTTTGGGTAAAATGAACCCTTAATCCATCGAGTTAGGTGTGAAAATTGGAAATTAGCATTTTAAATCACGGGATAATGAGCCAGAACTCAACACTGATTGGCTCTTAGATTGGAAACTGAACTTCAACTATTTCTTCTGCCTGGTTGGACAGGTTTCCATCATTAGCTTAGACAGACAGCTTGCTATTTTGCAATGCAACCCAGCATTCTGTTCAGTCACTAAAGATTTAACTGGAGGATAAGAATCAATACATTGTTAAAATGAAGAGATCAATCTGATAAACGGACACTTCATCGTTTCATTACTGAAAAAGCACAGATATTACTAATGACATTAACGGTGGCCCCTTTCCATTCAAGTGTACCAGTAAGCCGTCACAGTGATGCACAATTGTAGGACCCTAAAACCGAAGCTGTCACATTTCAAAATGTCCTCTGTGAAAGTGGTCTTTTAGAAGGTGTTGGGGAGAACTACTGCATATGTGAAAGGAGTTGTATAAAGCCTTTTTGGCTCCAGAGGGAGCTGTGAGTAGTCCGATAAATTGTCTAAAGTGATGCCATTTGAGTTTGTGTCTGTTGGCTCTGAGGACTGCAAGTCTGAAAGTAAAAGGAATCTGGGGGTGTGGAGTTAGAAAGAAAGGTTAGCAGGTCGAGGCTACGTTACCCGCTACTAGCATAGCACACTGGAATCTCTGACTGAACTGTTGGTGATTGAATGGCATTCTAGATAATGTAGGCACCAGGTTTTATCAAGAAGGAGCAATGCTTGGAATTTAAAAGACAGTGCTGGTTTTTAAACTGTCCAGGAGTGCAATGCTAAATCGGTGGAGTACTCATTAAACGTCTGTGTTGGCCATCTGTGCTTAGACTTACTGTATGTACTCCATGCCTGTCATTATATTCGTGCATCCGTAATTTACCCTTATCCCGGTCCTGCTGCAGCAAAGTGCTCTTCGTCTATGATGTAATTGCCACCTCTTTCAGAATTTGTTACAAGGATTGTGTAGTTGTCCCCACATCTCTTAGAAAGTTCCACTTTTTTGAAGTCTAGTGAATATTTAACAACTCCAGGTGTTATTTTGAAAAGTGGAAATGAGCATTCATTCTCTTATTAATTATTCAGTGTCAGTTTTGAGGAGTAATTCCCCTCTCATCATGCATCAGTGGCTACTCCACACCCATATCTGCAAATCCCAGCATCATCCCCCGTGTCATTCCCCTTCTCAATGAGCCATGCTATGATACTCTCTTAACTCATTTAACAGACTATTCGTGACAGGGAGACTCATTTCTTTGTCTGTGTTTGCTTGAGATGCTTTTTTGTATGTATGTGCATGGATTGGATGTATGCAGTGGAGCTTAATTACAGTGAGACGTACTTACTTCTCTTATTAAGTACACCCATGAGGTGTAGAACTTGCTATCTGTTTTTTAATTTCCTTAAAAGGAGATCTAGAGACAGAGGAAGAGAGGTCATCAGCATTATAAGCGTGGTTCACCATCATAAAAGTACAAAACTGAATTCAGCACATGATCTTAACCTTTGGAGTACCTTGACCCCCCTTTTCATCCCTTTCCTCATCTCTCTCTGTCTCACACATGCATATAAAAATGCACAACCACAGCCTCCGCTCCCTCATCTACCAAATTAATAAAGCTCATATTTTCTGCTAATGCATACGAACACACACAAATGTGACACACAGGACCAGGTTCAGCCTTCCTGGGGCCACCATGTGTATAACCACGGGCTATTTCAGGAGCTACCCTGATCTTCCTGTCCTCCTCTCTCCCCTCGTCCTCTCTCAACCTCTCTTCCTTATCCCTGTGGTCATTTGTATTCATCCACCTCCATTCACTGTCACCCTGCGTCAGTTACAGCCTGCTCTGAGCTCCTCTCTCTCGCCTGGTAAGCCGCTCCGCTCCTTTCCCTCCCTCGCTCTCCTCCGTCCCTCTGTTCTGCATCTCCCCTGCCCATTTCCTCTCATCATGGCAGGCCGTGTGCGCATCAGACTCAGAGCTCAGTATAAGCAGCTATTGCCACGCTGCAAAATTAATGCAACCTAACATTAGACAGATACACAAAGGCTGCCATTCAACAGCATGCACACATTTAATCAAACGTTCCAGCAGAGTATTCTAATGGATCCTAGCCAGAGTCTATATTACTTCTCTCCTTGGCAGTGAACCCAGTAATAACTGAAGACTCCCTGAAGTTTTGGCTCACTGGGTCATTATTTAGTCTTGACGCACACTGGCTACGGCTCACAACGTTTTGAGAATTACAGCGCCAAACAGGACAGTTGTCAAATTAATTGTACCTCACATTTGTGTTCTTGGAATATATATATATATCTTTTGCTGCCTTATCTTCTCTTTCTGCTGATTCTGTTATGTTTTTAAAGTGAGGCACGGGGATTAGTGTATGATATCAGATTTTTATAAGGCCGTTGCTGGCTTTAGAAAGCCTCAGCGCACTTGATGTCATAATGATGAATGTGAAAACACAACCCATGGCTTACTTAGTGCCCACAGGCAGAAGGAATCTAATTACCCATCTGATTTTTAGATCTACGCATCTACAACTGTAACATTGGCTGCCTATTATTTAGAGAATAACCTAGCTCTATCACAGCCACCCTGTCAGTTGTAATCCATCTTCTAGTATGTGCCAGAATCTGTGTGCATATGTGTGTGTGCTTTCAGGCCAGGAGCTGGAAGGATGTGACCTTTGACCATCAATGGAAGGGAGGGAATTATACCACAGCCCCTGTCAGGGTCACTGTGACAGCTGTGCCAGCTAGCTAACTGTCCATGAGATAACCTCACAGTGGCCGAGAGAGCAGCTGTACAGGTCGGCAGGAAGATGTAATTGGGTATGCGGGACAGGAAGCATAGCAGGTAGAAGTAGAGGAACCAAAACAAACTGGAAAAGTAGGTTAAGGAATCAGTTTTACTCAGGTAGAGGGAGAATCAAAAAGGGAGACGGGGATAGACGATGTGCTTGCGGTCCACAGTTTCCGAATCTAGCAAACAAAACTAGAAAACTTCATGAATAAAAACAAGAATAGAACAGGTGTACTGTATCTCCAAATTCAGTGCTTTTCAAGTGTGTTTCAAAGGGTTTTGTTTTGCTGATACACATACATGCATCCCTTCAGTTTCCTGTTTCTCTCTCTTGCGACGGCAACTTGTGATGTCGAGCAGCGACGGTTCACTTGAGGATTGCTGCCACATCTTATGTCATTTTGTTGCACCACACTGTCCTTCGTAAAAACCTGCGAGAGGCGCTCATAATTCACACTCTATCTACAGTTGTTTTCATTTTTCAGAGGAGTGGACCGGCTTCATTTTGCATTCACAAGGGCCGACAGCTCTCACCGCAGGCTGTGAGTCATCCGAAGCGAGAGCTCTGTAAATGTTAAAACTATAAAGAAAAATGTCACTGCTGAAAAAGGAGGAAAACACAGTTATTCTTAACAGCACTGCGTGGTTGGGTTAAAAATGACAGTTGATATTAACTGAGATTCGGAGGAATGGCCTAAGATGGAGACGAGCCCTTGAGCAATCATCTCAAAGACTAACAGAGGTGTTGCTGCATAAACAGTCAGGCCACTGCTGGGCTTGGCAGGTTGGGAACCTAATAACTTATCTCTTTGTGGATTACATCAACCAGTGTGTTGTCATGGTCTACATCTTTCTGATCACTTTCTGTTTACTAGAAAATATTCCTACACAAATGCTGCCATCTATTGGTCACACATACATAGAACTAACTCTGTGTTTGATATTTGATTCTCCACCAGAACCTGCTGGTGTTTACACTTAATGAAACTGAGATTCACTTCATCACCTTGTCAGCGCAGCAGAGGGCTTCTCGCACTAATGTGTGAACATGTTTTCACTGGTTTCACACATTTTTTCAAAACCATTAACACAGATCTCACATGAAGACCCAAAACTCAATTGGATTAACTTTGTTAAACAGAAGTAAAAACATTTATTTACAGCTGATAGAAATAGATTGTGTAATTATGACAACTCTGATCAGCAATCAGTCCTCATCCATCTATGAAAGACTCCACACCTCTGCGTTGCTACTTGCAAGCATTGGCCATAGAGGCCGAAGGCATGTAAAAATTAATGATACAATAAATGAAGAAAGCTTTTTTTTTTTTAAACACAGTATTTCAACAGTTGTGATATGCTTGCAAATATCAACAAATGGCACAGGTTTATAGCACAAAGTAGGGTTGAACTGGATTATATTGATACCCGTATTATCTATTTTGTTGCCCACTGTGAAGTGATTGATTGAAGAATATATTAATTTGACCACAAGTTGTGTTAATTGATGGAAATATTGACTTTTGCTGCCTTTTTAAAAATGTTTTGAGAGTGTTAGTCTTTTGCAAACAGTCATTTTGGCCACAACTTTAGGTTTAGGCCTGTGTGTGAACTGTTTTTGTAACTTCTGAATGGACAAATATGTTTAAGCACACGAGAAAAACTGTATGATAATGTTTCAGCACATGAAACAGTATGATCTAGCTCTTTAACTAAGTGTGTAAATTAATTCTGAAGGCACTCTCCACACTCCTGCTACTTGACTAGAATAAAGAGTTGCAACAATTAGTCAATAAGTTGTCACCTATTAAATTAATGGTTTACTAATCTGATAATCGATTAATCAGGCTGTATATTTTTTGAAGGAAAAAAAGTAAACATTCTCTGATTCCAGCTTCTTAAATGTGAATACTTTGTGGTTTCTTTACTCCTCTATGACAGTACACTGAATATCTACTGGTTGTGGACAAAGCAAGACATCTGAGGATGTCATCTTGGGCTTTTTGGGGAACACTGATCTAACATTTTATAGACCAAACATCAGAATAATTAAGAAAATAATTGACAATGAAAATACTCATTAGTTGCAGCCAAACATAATGTCAGCAGTCACAGTGTGAATGAAGAGTGTGTGATGGCTAGAATTGATATTCAAATATGTAATAGTAACAGTCTTGTATTACTATCAGTTTAAACTAATAGTAATGTAACTAAATTATATATTTTTTTCGTAGTAGTGCAAAGACTAACAGCAGCTGCAAGCCTGAATATTTTTTATAGTGGATTTTTGTATTTTTTACCAAATATCTGGGGATTCTTGCAACTGCAACTGTGGATGGCACCTAGTTGGAGCTGCAACAATTGATTGATTACTTGTCTGCCAGCTATTGAATTATTAACCAACTAATTTGATAATCGAGTCAATCAATTTAAGTGATTTTTTTTTTAGTCAAAATTCTCTGATTCCAGCATCTTAAATGTGAATATTTTCTGGTTTCTTTACTTCTCTATGGCCTCTTTTACACTGCCTCTCCAAAGTGGGAATTTCCCACCATCATTCCGCCTCACCATTTTGTATAAACGGTACAATTGCAGAATTGGGGGACGGATGCCTTTAGGTGGCATCAGAGGTAGTAAAAGCTTTAAAATGAGATCTGTATAAATGGGACAGCCGACAGGAAGAGATCATGGGTGGCATGGTTGTGACGTTTTGACAACGTGTTTTGTATGTATCCCACAGTGGGAGATTTAAAAAGTATCTGCAAACAGTTAGCAGCTAACTCAAAGAAGAACAATGGCCAAACATGTCTGTTAATTGTGAAAACAGTGAGGTCTGGGAGCTCCTTACCCTCTGAGCAGAGGACAAGATAAGCCGCCATATAACAGGGACAGTAAATTATTTTTATTGCCATGTTAATGCCTTTGGTATTGTTTAGACAGTGCTGCTGACACGTCTTTTATATGTCGCACCAGAGGCCAGTACTGTTGCGTGTCCATCAGGTCTCTTTTTATTGCGCGATGCCAGCAGGCTGTCTAAAATCACACACTGGGGCAAACGTGGCATGAAGACGGGACTTCGTAGTGACCCTATAGCTGAATATCTTTGGGTTGTGGACAAAACAGGACATTTGAGGACGTCATCTTGGGCTATTGGAACCACCAATCAATGTTTTTCAGCATATTCTGGCTTTTTATATACCCTCAAACTTTTCTCATGTGTGTGAATATGTTCTGCCTCATTCCTTGCAGCAACTGTGGCAAAATCTGCATAAGAAGGTTGTAATCAAAGATTTGAGAAGCTGATTGCAGAGTTATTTAAAGAAAAGAATCCTTGAGATTTATTCATGAATATACAGCCCACTCTTTACCAGTTTATTTGGAAGGAGGTAGAGCTGTTTAGCTTAAAATGCACAGGGATTTTTCAATAAAAGGCCTCCACAGAAAGCATGATAAGCTCTTGTGAACATTTTAAATGGCAGTCTGCACACCTGAGTGAGTTGGAACTTGTTAGTTCAGCACTATTTATGTCTCTCTGCAGTACCTTTTAACATTTATTGTCCGCTAAGCACTGGGGTAATTTGATTTTGCCTAATTGTTAATGTTCATTTGATCATATGGTGTCACCTTAATGATGACTACTAGGCAGCAGTATCAGAGTACAAAAATCACAATGCAAGAAGAAAAAGAGAAACCTCACACATCAAACCAGCTGTAACTACTGTGCCTGTTTCCTGGACCAGTCCCTGAATCTCACAGTGGTAGAAGATGTCCACTTGAGGGAGGCAGAGCTGCATTACTGTTTGAATGCCTCCTGTCTGTTACTAATATAATGGCTTGTAAAGACTCTGGTTTACATCCAACTGCAGAGAAACCCGTTTAAGTCACCCTTTCAGGTCGACTTGTTAGCTCTTTAACTGCTCGCCACCCCCTCTCCTCCCACTTAATACTATTTCAATAGTGTTTCAGCACTGTCCTCTCACCATTCATATGTCTGCTAGACCATTACATTTATGTAAGTGGTAACTATAGAAACTGGTACATGAAATAAATCTTAGTCATCTTAGACATCATTAGACTTAATATGAAATTAAGTGCACTGATTTGATAGTCAAGTGTCACACAGAGAACTCTTTGCCAATAACAACGCAGACTCCAGACTGCGCTCTGCGAGGTGACAGCATGCTGTGTGCTGCCAGGAGAAAGCCACCCAATCTGTCAAGATTAAACGATATTTTGCAAGAATGTGGGCAATGAGCTCAGATTTACACACAGATTTGATGTATTACTTGAGCGGACAGTGTGCGCCTCTCATTTCCCCAAATGGAGGTTTTGTTTTACAAAGAAGAGAAATGGGAAATGAAAGCGATTTGGACCAAACATTTGTCAAAACTGAGTCAGAGCTGAATAATGTATGAAGGTGAATACAAACAACACTAAATACTCTGGTCTTCAGTTTCCGTCTGTGCATGGTGAAGTTAGCCAATTTGCGCTATTGCTTATTGTCTGCCAGTCAGGTATGAATCATACCTTTGTTATACGTGTATCCTGTAGGCTAGTACGTATGTACAAGGCTCAAGACTTTATCATCAACACCCACACAAAACATTATATCTGTGAAGTTTATAATGTTCAGGTTTTGTTGAGACTCTTGAGGCGTTGATACATCTCTGTTTTCATTTTTCGGGCCTTTAGGTGTTGTTTTTATCCAATTGGACTGCGATATATTGGATTAGGAAGTTTTTTGGAGGGCCACTGGATTAAAGTTCACTGTCAGGTGTTCATGCCTTTGTGTCTGCACCCTGTGAACAAAAGCGGGGAAAGTATGTGTCTCTTTACCTCTGTTTTTGATTGTAATAAAATATATATTTTTCATCAATAACTACACTTTCAGATAAGCAATTGTAATTAAAAAAACAACTCTGTGCTCAGTACACATCATGCTTTAATTTGTGTTGTCAGTGCATGCCAGTGTTATGTGCCAGTGTCTCTGTGTGTGTTGTAGTGTTTGTGTGATGCGGGTCTGAGTGTCTGCATTTACAGTTTTGCCCTGCAGATTGGCTTCCCTTTTCTTGCTTTTGTTCCTCCAGCCTTTAGTTCTTGACAAATCCACACTTGTCCCTCTCCATCCATGTTGCCCCTGGTAACCAGGGGGAAATGCACATAGACGTCATGCGCAGCAATGGGGAGGGGTTAAGAAAAACATGTTTTACAAAGAAAAGGAGAAGACGAGACAGGCGGTGAGACAGGTAGCAGAGCCGGGGGGAGGAGAAGAAAGAAGTACGAGAGAGGAGTGGGTTAGAATGACAGTAATGATGTGTGTTCATCATGTGAGAGAGAAAAAACAAATAGAATGTTTGCTCAAAGATGGCATTCATCTCCTTTGACTATTGTGAAGTGATGATGAATTGCAAGCTGTCAAACGAAGGCCAACAGCTTGCTGTCATGGCTGAGCGTCTGACTGACTGCCACAGCTTGCCTTTAACTGACTGTTGCATTTCGATGGCGGTGACAGGCCAAAGCATGAAGCGTTCCAGCCTCAGAAATGTCATGTTTTTAGCGAGTGTTCCCAATTGACTGAAAATGATTTTGTAAATTCAGGATTAATTGACCTTTTTTAAAGAGTATAAAGCAGCAGGTGGTCCTTCAGTACAAGTGAAGCATTGACAACTCTCAAAGACTGGAGAGCAGACGGGAGCACCAACCAGCAGGACTTGCTTGTGAGGCAACAAAGACACAAACATAACCGACTGTGTTTATTTAGGTACTGCCACCAGGAATCAAACCCTTTATCTGCAGTCTTTGTGGTGGTGGGCGAGGACTTTACCTGGGCGTCACCAGTGTGCAGGGGTACTCCGACCACGGTTTTGTTTCCCTATAAATTTCAGTCTCTTTTTCACCTTCACTATTTTCTTCTAGTGTACTTCTGACTGTTACATCAATGGCGCTTTTCCCATCAGGTTTTGCCATTCACACCACAATTAGTCACACTGCAGCTATGCGGTTGTTTACACCCATCCCTGAGTCACATTATTATGGATTCCATTGCGTGCTATGATTGGCTAGTACTTGTCAAGTTGACCTTGTAAGTTAGGAAGGATTAGGACAAAGAGGTCATGGTTAAGGCTCGTGGTAGCCAGTCTTGGATATCCTCTGAGACTAAAAAGGTAACTTTACGAGAAAAAACTCCCAGCTGTACGGTCAAAAAGTCAGGTGACGTCGTATAAAGAGTGACACATTGCACAGAGGTAATAAGGTGTGATGGGTGAATGGGTCAACCACAGGACTTTTACACAGGAGACTGGGGTTTCATTCTCATGTGTTTCGACACCGGCTTATTATTTTTAGACTTAGTAGACTTATTATTTTCATCTAGGATGTATAAAGCTGCTGAATGCACACTGTGTACACAGACTTTAGCAGAATAGCTGAATAGACCTGTGACAACTTTAAGTAATAGCCAGTTTATATTGGTGGATATATGGATGGGGGGCAGTGATGTCACTGCTGTCTATGAATATCTGCACAGATCCATTTGGCAAAAATGATAGATCTGTGCAGCCACAGATGTTTCTAGTCAGACACCATTCAATCTAAAGTTACAGGCAGAGTGGCGACCAGTCAGTAGAGCCATGCAGAGCAGAAAGGTGGCTAACAGTAACTCTTACCTGCATTTTTGTGTGGGTGTTCATTTCAAAACCTGTTCTTACATTCGATTTTTTTTTTAATGAGTGAATGCTAGTACTCAAATATGGAAATTACTTTAATACCCAAGTCAAAGTTGTCACTATCTTGTTCCAGTGTTTGCTCCATAGCTGTTTGTGCGAGTATTAGATTAGTATTAGATACAGAGAAGAAGCCTTCTGTCTGCACTCTGTGTTCATTTCGCCCGTATTTGTGCCGTTTTCTTAAAGCTCACGGATACGGACAAAACCGAACAGTACCACTAGAGGTTGTGGAGGCAGTGCAGCGTAGTTCAAGTGAGATACGACTGTAGGAAACGATGAAGAAATTTAGATAATAGTGTAACAACAAACTGGTTATCTCGTGAAAAGAAACCTCTGTCCACATGTTGGAATGTTTTTAATGTCTTCACACACCAATGCTGTGTAAAATGTTCGCCTCAGTTTAAAGGTACATTACAACCTCCTCCACTGTCGCATTGTTTGTTGTTGTGTGCAACTTTGGCTCTGCCCTCTAGTGCCATCTATTGGCTGTATCTGTGCCAACATAGCAGGCACATAGAAGTATGAGGAAAGTGATGTTTACAACATTTGAAATGGACTTATCTATTTTCGTATGTAATGGGCGCATAGATTAGCCTGAAAATACAAGATGGTTGCTAGCGTATTTGTGAATGACTGCTAGGTTTTAAACATGTGCTTGCTTGTACTCAAACTAGATGAAAAAAATGTATTCATAGTATTCTCTATTTAGCAAAAGACACGTGTTAGTAACCTGATGAGTACAGGACAAATTACACGAAAGGTGTTGTCCAAACAATTGTGTTAGCTAATCAATCCACCACTTTGGTTCAGAGTCCAAAGCCTTGACAAATATTACATGAACTGCCATAAAACGTTTTACAGACATTCATGGTCCCCAGAGATGGGGACTTCGGTGATTGCCTGACTTTTCATCTGGTGCCACCAGCAGGTCAAAGTTCAAAATTTTCCAGTCGGATGTCTTGAGATGAATTGGCACAAAATTCAGAACACACATCATGTCTTCTAATTACTGACTTTTCATTTTTTGCCACCTGCAGGTTGACATTTTCGGCTGAATATGAAATGTCTCGCTACCTGCAAAAATAATGACATTCATTCCCACCAGCCCCAGTCTTGTTTCCTTTAATCTAAGGAATGTGGACTGTAGCTGGAGGGATCCCCGATTATGTTTGTATCTGTATTTCCACTGTTTTTTTGTTTTTTTTTACTGCATATCTGGAATGCCTTGATGGTGAGCAGCTTATTGTATGTTAAGCTACAGCTTCAGGTTTGAGTATATGCTCGACCAATAATTTATTTATTTGTATATTTTTACATTGGGATGATTCAGCGGTCAACAAGAAATGCCTAAATCGTGACACCTCAGGGTTGCTGCTGGGCCAGGTTAAAGCTGCTCCTTGACTGCTGAAGAATTAGATAATGTGCATGTGTGTGCTGCTGGGCACTTGTAGAAGCTTGATATACAAGAATAGTACAGTAAAAGTGTTGACACCTAGAGGTACGCTTTAAAGGCTGTCTAGCAGTTGAAAGTAGAATGACTAAAAGCTGGTTAGAGGCAGGTACGCTCTGCATTCCAGATAAGCCGCTGGTTGCTAGGCGGAGGAGGGAGAAGGCTAGGGGGGGATCCAGCAGCTAATGTGTCTTATTTAGCAGCATGTCTACCCTCGTTTAGAAAAATACGGTAGAAGAGAGTGCCAGAAACTGGAAGAAATATGATGCTAGCTGCATGAAACTAGTTAATCTTGCATGTGAGCATATGTTAGTGAAATGCAAATGTGTGCTAATGCGCATTTACAGGTTTATGCATCATTTATCTATCATCCAGGGATGTCGTCTCAAGCTGAGTCTGGAATGAGGGTTATGTAATAACCAATCAGCTATCTGTCTGATTAGCCTGCGGCCAATTTTTCAGGAGTTCTGGTCTAGCCAATGGTCCTCCGCCATGCCCTGGTCTTGCCTACTAATCTCTATAAACAGATGTCGAAATGAATGCAGATAAATAATTTTTAAAAAAGCTAATGAAAGGCTAAATCATCGTTAGATGATAGCCAATGGGTTGCGAGATTTCCGCCAATGCATTCTGCCTCTTTTGTTTTCCACCTGCATGCAACCAAAGCCCGCTCAAACGTGATTCGTCAATACTACTCCGACTACAAATGCTTCCAATGCCAAAATCTTGTCTCATTGCCCACAGATTCTGCATTCCTGTGAAATATCTGTTTATAGAGATTACTCAATAACTAATGGGTGCTTTGAGTGCGGTCTGCTGCACCGACAACAGACTCACAGATGCATGTGCCTCGGCTCTCAAGCGCATGCATGCATGCAACATTTTTGCAGTGTTACTCAAGCTTACCATATCTGTCCTCATACCTCCCTGTTTTTCTCCTCTCTATTGTGTACACACGCACACGCACTCACACATGCTCACGCTCTGCTCAGCTCCAAAGGATCAGTAGCTTATAAACTGGCTGCAGTCAGCAGTCAGTCTCTCTGTGTAGGGAGAGGAAGGAAGGATAAATTGCTACGACTGGATGGAGCAGAACTCAACCATCCTTACTGGATTGAGTCATACTGGGCTGGGGCTGTTTTTTTTTTTATGTGGAGGAACCAACGCAGGTTCCCTGTTGGCTTTTACCAGACAGAGCTGGGTGATCTGGGCTGGAATGGACTGAATTAGTTCAGCTAAACTCTTGCTGGGCTCAATTTCACTGGACTGTGTTGAGCTGCTTGCAGGCCTGGGGGAGATGGGGCTGGAATAGACGGAATTCCCTTTTTTTTTTGCATACCGCCCTCCCTCTCTCCTTCTTCCATCCTCCCCTCATCTTCTCTCTTGCACTTTCACAGCAGACATCCAGTGTTGCAGAGCAGACAAAGGCAGCAGCCCTCAGTGCTTCTGTTCATCTGCTGGCTCCTTAAAAGACGGAAAGGGAGAAAGAGAAGAGGGATTTTTCGTCTTTTTTTTTTTTTTTTTTACATCCCCTGCTTTTGCACAGAGGGAGCTGCTGGTGGGAGGAATTACCAGCAGAGGTTTTCAGTTCATCATCCACAGGATTTTTGGATTTTTTTTTCTTTTTTTTTTATATAATAGATTCCTAAAATTTGAGGAAATCGTTGGGACTCTGACAGAGAAGACGCATATTTTAGCGTGCGCAGTGCTTTATTCCTGACATATCTTGGCTGCCTTTACTGTTCATTCATTTGGCCGGTGCCGGTGGTGCTGGTGGTGGTGGTGAAGCCGGGGCAGGCATGGCCCAGCAGGCAGGCATGGGGGTGACCCACCAGGACACCCTGGCAGTGCCCCCCATGCCCAAACACTCCGGCCTGAATGAAGACCTGGTGAAGATCCTGCGGGAGAACCTGCTGCAGCCGGAGAGGCCAAGAGGACACCGGCGGTCGCCCTCCTCCATCTCCCCCCGCCTCTCTCCCCGCAACTCACCACGACTGCTTCGCCGCATGCTGCTCAACAACAACATCCACAAACAGAGGCGCTTCACTGTCGCACACACATGGTGAGACTCGGATGCAGAGATAGTGACTGGGAGATTGATTGCTATTGTCAGTGGTGTGTGTTGGTGGATGGGGAGCTGCATAGGCTTATAAAGTGCATATGTGTGTTTGTCTTTTGTCAGACGTGGTCTGAACCGCACCCTGGCAAACTTTCAAGGTCGGGACTGTGTTTGTTGAACGCTGTGTGCGAGAGAGGTGGCTGTGTGATAAGCCATTTGAGTAATTAAACTTTGTTTGCGGTTTAACTTGAATGCTTTCCTCTCACAAGAGAGATGGCAGGAGTGTGCGTGAGCAGATCTCCCGTGCAGGTTATTCATGTCAAATCTCCTAGGAGACCCTCTTCTCACCTTAGATAATGAGTTTCTCTCTTGCTCTTTCTCTCTGTCCAGCTGAATCTCCATTTCTTAACCCCCCCCCCCCACACTCCTCTCAATCCCCCTGTCTTCCCCTGCCCTCCCTCTTCCCGTGCCGTCTCTGCTTTTACCTCTGTGTGATATACAATTGTGCAATATGTGAGGAGATACACACCGAAGCTTCCTGTCTTGTTAGGTAGGTAGAGGAGGAAGCCATCCATCACTACATTTCTTCCCTCCTGCTGTGGTTTTCTCTCCACACCTGCCTGCCTGCAGTTTTTGACTATTAATTAGTCTTCTATTCCTGGCTGTCTATCAGCCTCTGTTGCACTCGCCCACGCCTCATCCCCTCCCTTCGTCTTATATCTATTCCCCATTCACCCCCCCCCCCACCTCTTACCTCCTCCCCACTCTCATTTTTTTCCTCCCCTTCAACCAATTCAGTTTCCCCCCTTCCCTTCCTCCCACCGCCCAGCATTCTCATCTCCTTCTCCATTTTTTACGACTCATATATCTCTCTCTTCCCTCTCCATATTTCCCCTGCCTCATGTGTCCCACTTCCTTTACTCCCAGTCTCTCCCATTAGACACCTTCCTCCTGGCATCTGGATCAGGCTCATGATGTAACTCAAAAATTCATGTAATCTCACACATAAATTCACATTTCAGAAATACCTTACCCTGCTACTTCCCATTAATCTCCTGTAGTTCCTCCTCTGCTTCACCTCAAGGTGTGTTGTATCTCAATTTTTGATCTCAGACAGTTGCTGCTAGTTTCCTTTCATGTTCTGCACTTCCATCTCACTTTCTCCATTCTTAATCCCCCCATTTTCCTTTGCTTTCATGCATCCACCCTACACTCTTTTGCATATAAATACATACATATTATATCATCTCTCATCCCTGCTCTTTTTTCCTTTCCCTTTGCTTATTAAAAGTGATGACGCTAATAGCTCAGGGAGATACACAGCATCTCATAGCTCCTATAGCTTTTTGCTATTTTAGAGGCACACGGCTTCCTGTGTTTCTCTATAATTTAAATTTTATGAATTAATTATCTGTGTGCAAAATTATACTGTCTGTGTGTGTACGTGCAAGCGCAGTGGCTCGTACGTGGTTGTTAATTCAGATTATGTAATTTCACACACCACCACCATTGCTCTCCCATGTGCCACTTTAAGCAGAAAGCTATTTCTCTCAGTTCCATATTAAGAAGCAGAGACACTTTCATTTTTGGAATGGATTTTCCCTGTTATGACGCTCAGCCTTGTCACCAGCATGACAGTGGGGCAAGTGAGCCGGGTTTTCAAGAAAGTCCCCCCCTCATTGAATATTTGCAACCGACGAAAGCAGCAGGGGTGAAAAGAGCAAGTGGCAGTGGCGGCATGACGGTGCATTTATTATAGATGAGGAAAAAAAGCCAAATGTTAGCTTACAAATTTTTGATGAAATGCTGCATAGCATATTCCGTCATGATGGCGCTCAGTATACGCATGGAGGGAACCTGGTCATTCTTTGCAGGGGGATCCATTTTGAAACGGCTCTCCAACTACTGATTTGGTTTCACCAGTCCACACCTGCTCCCTCTTTGAGATCCACTTTCACTGTGCTTTTTGGCATGATGTTGGTTTGCACAATCCCACTTGGAAAAACTGCATGTAGCCAGGCTGTATTCTGTATGTGTCGCATCAATGGCTTTCAGTACTACAACTAATTAGAGAGCCACCATCAAATTATCTATTGAAGTGTACTCATAAGAAATGGTTTATTGAGAAGCAATATGGTCATTGTGCTATTTTTATTTTTTTGCCCCATATTGTACCTGTGCCATCTGCTGTGTGGTTTAATCACTTGGAAATATTGTGTTGTTTGGTTGTTCTAACAACATCTAAGGGACTGCAGATGAAAACAAGCCTTTTCAGCTAACTCGGGTGCATTTTAAATAAAATAAATTATATTATTTTAAATTAAAATGAACAATTAAATGTGATGCTGCCAGACTGAGAGCCAGAAGCCAGCCAATCATCAGAAAACAAACTTAATATCCTCAGATTTTATTTCAACTCTATCATCTCTGGTCAAGTCAGGTCAGTTTTATTCATATAGCCCAATATCAGAAGTCATATTTGCCTCAAGGGTATTGTCTTTGCAGCAAAGCCATGATTATGTCCCCTGGCTAAAGAATGCTACTGCAGTCCAATAGATATTAAAACACATAAAGAAGCCATATAGGCACAACATCTATAAGCATGTTCAGCAACACTCTGATATAGAGCTGTTCTCAGAGATTTAAAATGCAGTTGCAGAATTTATTTATTTTTTGACTAAATAATACCAGCCATGCTTTAAAAATTTTGTTTTTCTTTAGTTTTGGGCAAGGTTGTGGCTCAAATAGACTTCACATATCTATTTCAAATGTCAGTCTTAAGTTCTTGAAACCTCATAGCTGACACTCACTTTTTCCTTGGCTACAGAATTTGAATAAAACACTTCTCTGGTTTCCGCTCACACATTCTTCACAGTCAGTGTTTGATGCTGTTTGGCCTTCACCTGAGCGAGCTGCGGAAAACATCTCTGTACATGAAACACAAAGAAGGAATGTGTTTGCTTCCTCGTGTCTGTGCGGATCTGGATGTAAAATGTGCATTTTGTTAGATTGTGCTTTTGCATCATGGCTGTTGGGGCAGATAGCAGAGCAGGAGTGGGAGGAGACAGCGATAAGAAAGAACAATGACCACTTAATCACTGTGTAACTTGTCGGTGATGTACCTGTGTCTTGACATTGGAGGAAAAAAAACAAGAGACAGAATCTCAGACAGAGATAAAGAGAGTGTGGGAGGTTAGCAGAAAGATTGCTGTGTTTTTGTGTGCACATGTGTGAGCAAGGGCACGGGAGAGAGACAATTTGTTTGTGAGAGAGCGACTCCGTCGAATGGCTGTAAGCAGGAGGGAGGTTGACAACTGCAGTGCAATTTACTCCAATCACCTCCTCATTGTTTTACAGCTGCAGGGAATCACAGGGCCACTGCGCTGTAAATCTGGTGACAAACACAGCCCTCAGTGGCTCCACTCCACACTTCATTAAGAAGACAATCCTTCTCCATGGACAGATTGGCCTGATGTACTGCTTCGCTGTCCTTATCGCCACAACACCATGAAAACCATTCACAAATTGTTTTACAATCACTTGGAGAATACTTTGGAGGGTGCATCACTAATGCTGATTAGCTTCGTCCCTCGGAATGATTTTGATTGGCTGTAATTATTAACAAAGACATACAGTTAATATAGTTCGTATGGGTGGCCATCCTTTTGTTCCCAGGGTTCTACGTCTCTTCATATACACTAGCATCGTAAGAGTTGTGCAGTTCAAACTGCAAAAAAAGGAAGGGATATGGACATTTCAAATGTGGCTTGAATGGAAAACATCTGTTCAGCCACAGCAGAGATATCAGCGTCTAAAGTCAAGAACATTGTCTTGCCTGCAAATTTGAAGGCTAATCCTTCGAGGAGTGTAACATCAGTAGGCTATGAGCTGTAAGTGGGTGATTTCAGCACACTGAACCATGGAAACATACACTGAGCAGTGAGTGAAAAACACTGCTGAGAACATTAAACCCTTTGAAAGAACTCCTCATTGGGTCATAGTAAGAGGGTATTGAGCCAGGGAACAAAGGACCTTGAGTAACGAATCACAGTGACATCCCACTAGAGACAACTGGCAATTGACTTGGATAGCGGAGATATGTTAAACAGGCAAACGTATTTATTTCTGTTGTCATTTTCAGCGTAACTGTAACATTTAAATATATATACTGTCGTTAAACCTGGTCGTCTTTGATAAACCAAATCTACCACCACTGAAGCTAAGCAATGCACTGCTGTGGAGGGGGCCGCAGCAAAACACATTTTAGCTACCTACAGTAAAAGACCCCAAAATCCTAAAATAGTCAATATCAGTTGAAGTGTGTGCTATATTTGGAATGTTTCTCCAGTTTTGTCTGACACACTCACTGATCAAAGTAGCGGAAGACAAGCAACCCCTGTATTTTGTGAGGTAAAGTTACCGTTTTTGTCAGTGGAGTCGGCGGCTTTGAGAGAATAGCTTCAACTCCCTGTTGGAAAGGGCTGTGTGATGGCAAGGTGAAGCGGTGAAGATATTTTAAATGTAGTGTATGCTCAAACTGGTGTCGATTTTTTTTAAGGTGGGTAAAAAATAACCAATTGACACAGCGTTTGCTCTGCACAGTTTCAATAGGCTATATGGACGTGACACGGGGGGTTTCTAGTCGGAAGTTATTGTAAGCAAACGTTGTGTTCGGTTTATAGGACACTGGTTAAATAGAAATGCTCCTATCTTATGGAAGAAGAAGAAAAGGGTTTGGTGTGATTTTAGGGCAAGAATTTTTAACTCCAAACAGTCCCATTTGTTGTCAAAATGTGATGATGGTATAATGGAATTTTGAAAGCTATGAATATTTGAGCTGGGCTTAATTTGGCTGAGAGGATTTTAAGCAGAGTGTGGTAGTTCTTATTCGATTGTTGCCAGTGTTATTACACCCTAAGCTGCCGCACTACCTCCAACAGCAGCAGGAGCATTAGTGTGGCTTTCTGTATGGTATTAAAAGGGGTATCTGCAAAACTGGGTGTGTTGACAACAGACTTAAGACCCGGTATTACATTGTGCTTTGCTATCAAGGGATATGTTTAGGATTTGGGCTGTTTTTAACAAGCTAAGGCACATTAGCACTGCAATGGTTGGAAAAGTTTTCAATTTTAGGGCGACCTGAGTTTGATGGTTGTCGTGTGTACAAATTTGTTGTCAGCCGGAGGCAGCAGTTGCTAATAATACCCTCACATGTGATGCATGTGGCATTTTATTTGTACGTTCTGTATGAGCCACTGTCTTTCAGATACAGTGACACATTCGGTACCCACATACAGCATCTTCTTGAACATGCTTACATATTTGGACTTGTGACACAGTATGACAGGAGGTTAATCGCTTCCAAGAGTCATGTCTGCTTCATAATGACAGTGTGTTGACAGACCCTGAGATAGCTGTCATTATTTGAATGCCCCTGCATGTGCGATTGAAAAACATCTCACAAAGTTGATCATCCATTGCTCTCAGCCTCACAAAGGCACAGTGAGTATAAAGCAATGGCTGAATGATGTGCTCTCACCTTCAAGTGACAGACAGACTGACACTCACGACTCAGTTTTTGTATTCGCTCCACCAGAATAACTCTGTTGATATCCTGTGTTCAACTTTCCTCCTTGCTGACCCTGAGGTATTTTTAATGCTGTTGCACAACAGTGTCTGATGCTGCATTGCAACATTGCAAGTGTCTCTTTATGTAACAGGAGAGAGGGATTTCAGCGAGGGGAGAACAGGTGGCTCTGACTGGTGGTGCTGATAACTGTGCTTCTTCTCCGACTGGGGAGTTATGGTGGGGATGGCTGGAAGGGCTGCGGACATGATGGAGTGATGGATTGCCGGGTGAATGATTGATGATAGAAGATGGGTGAATGAATGCGGGAAGGATGGGATCGAGGGAAGGCGGCAGGGCAGAGTGTGGGAGTAGAGGACCTCAAGCTAAACACAGTGGTGCTAATCTAGGCAGAACATGTCTCTCTCTGCTTCTCACTGGGTTATATCATCACTCTGTGTATGACTTTATCGCTCTCGCTCATTTCTCTTTGCCGTGTTTTTCTTGAAAGCCAAGTTCAGACCAAAGATTTGCAGTGAGATGAGTTGAAACTTGCAGCTACTTGCAGTGCGGCAGTCTGCGGCGTTCTGAAATCTGCCAGTTTACACCAATGCCACTGGATTAGACTGTGTATTGTTATTGAAGCAACTGTTCCTACGTTATAACTTCCCCCGCTTTTCAATTAAAAGTCACTTTTTACTTACTTATTTTGACTATGTGTATATGACACATACAGCTAGCAGCAGCAGCAACCCATCATCCGACACGACACACCCAGGACGAAGTATGACATACGTGTCAACAGCCACAGCGATGTGAAAGAGAGAGACTCTGGCTGGGCAGGGACGCAGGACTGTTGTCAGGGAATGCCACAGCAGTTTGTAACTGACTTGACCAGCTGACTTGGCCACAAGCTGGTTGGCTGTTCAAACAGGGGATGTCCTTTACATTCAAAAAACCACTGGCGATTTGACAAGCTGAGTCACAGGCGACAACATTCAGTCGAGCTGAGATGGGCCACTTCACAGTGCTGCAACTTTTCCCCGCAGCGTTCTCGTCAAGAATCTTTGGTCTGAACTGAGGCAGCTGATTGTTTGCAAGTGTTTGTACGTCTGACTAGTAATATGACTCATGGTTGGAATCTGACAAAACGTGCATTTTTTGAGGAATTAGCTTGACAGTTTGTGGAGCAGAACACCGCTGCGCCAAGAAATAGTCTGGTCCATAATCCAGAATTTTTCATGTTCACGCTGGTTGGTTTTTGTATAGATTAAAAGTACAAGATGTAACTTTATAATTGGTGAGCTCCTGAAATGCTGGTAGGTAGAAGCCTTTCGACAGAGCCAGGCTAGCTGTTCATATTTACCGGACACATATTAGAGTGGTCTAATTCTTGATGCACACATTTATATTCAAATAACTATTTGTCGGATGTATTAGATTTATCATCAATATTTCAGCTAGAATGATTTGTTGATAAATCTGTTCGTTAATGAATGGAAATGAGACACTAACAAACTTGATAAATAACTTTTTGTTGTTTGTCAAGAAAAAATGCAAATTTTCAGTTTTATTTTGCTTTTATTTGTTACATGATAGTATCCTGAATTTTGGGGGATTTTAGAGTGTTGGTCGAATAAAATGCACAAGTTCAATGTGTCTCCATAGAACAATTATTTTAAAACCTAATCTGCATTGATCAGTCATGAAACTACTTGTTAATTGCAGCCCTTATCAAAAGGATGTTTTAGTGTGAAGGCAAAGAATAGCTAATTTTACTCACATTAGTTGAAAAATATTAAGTTTGCAAGACCAGTGCAAACATTGTGTGTGTGTGTGTGTTTAGGGTAAATTAATAAGTAACACAGTTCTGTAATAAAATGCCCTTCAGCAAAGTCCTGAAATCCTGACTGCCCCAGTGGCTCAAATACAAGATGTACCTGTCTTGTCATCCTCTTTGTTAATACAAATTAATTATGAGGTGGTTCAGATGGTTGAATTCAGCACTGACTGTCAGCGTCATGTTGCTGTTGCTCAGTACCTTGATGTGGAGGTGATTAGTCCATTGATGTGTTTACCCCATTACAACTGAAGCCCTCTTACTGCCTCCTCACTGAGAGTGTCCACAGTGAGTAATCGTGAAGTGGGTATTCCAGGTGAAACAGGACTCTATAGCTACCTCTGTTTGTGGCTTTCGATGACATTTTTATAAATAGCCAGAGCCATTTTGCATTGTTCTTTTGTGTCCCCAGCCTCCCAGTCTATGGTCCATACCCTCCTTACAGTCTTTGTTTTCAGGGCGTAGCTTTGCTCAAGTAATTACCTTCCAGTCTTTTGAGGTGGCTTTGGATTGCAGCTGTCATCCTGCTGTGCAGCATGTAGGATTCTCCAGGTTTTATCAGCCCAAACACTGCTCTCTACCCGGGAGAATAGAGCGCCTGTGATTTGCATACTTATGAGCATTTGAGCAATGCTGCTGCCGCTACTGTGCTAACAGAGCTGGCTGCATGACACATCCTCACAGCACAGGCTTTTCATTCCCAGAGACAGGCAGATTCGGACTAATAAATGAAATCACATGCACATGATTTTGCCTACATGCACACAAACATATGGTAAAAATGCAATCACACTCACTCTATGTGATTCTCTCACTGTTAGATTAGACAGGACCCTGGTTATGACTCAGCTTTGACTTTGTATTCTGAGCTAGTGGCCGAGTCAGTGTTGGCTGAGATGAATAAGAAAATTAAGATTACATAACTGTGTGACTGGAAGAGACTGTAAAACAGAGAAGAAGAGTGAGTGAGGTAGACAGGGGTAGAGGAAGAGTATTTTTTTATGTTTTATATGCTGGAAGAGCATTTTATATCCCACTTACTGTAATATATCACTCATAAAAAGGATGAAGCCCACTGGAATTGTTGCTGTAATCCAATCATCCCATTTAATATGGAGTTATTGAACAGAACTGGATTCATTTAGAAATTATTATTAATACATCAGTGCCGCGCTGCCCTGTTGCTGTATAAAGATAACTCCGGCTCTACTCTGTGCTGTACCTTGTATTTCAGTGTAGTGGCTCTTGGCTGACCTCAAATGACTGCGGAACGATCATATCAGAAAAGAAGAGTTCAGATTACAGCAAGGCTTCTCCACACAGCGGCAAGAGTTCTACCCAGAACCACTCACCGCAAAGAAACCATTTGCCTCTGAAAAGCTTCGACAAAGGTTCTTCAAAACTCTGTTATATCAAGAATACTTTACTTGTGGAAGTAAAGTCTATCCTTTGTACATTTTTGAAGGTAAAAATGGAACAAACTCCTGCACACTATTTTCTAGCTTTTCTGTCATTTTATACCTGCAATGTTTTAGGCATAGAACATTAAATATACAATAATCAAACCAAAATAAAGCCCAGAATTATGGAAGTATAAGAAAACAAGGTTGTGTGGTCCTTACAAATATATTTGTGTAATTTTTCAGCTTTTATTTGCTAACTTTACTTTTCCATTACATGCACTTTGATTCAGTAAAACAAGTGTTCATTAACTGTGCATGGCTGAGAGGTGTGATACAACAGTTAGTCATACATTAAAACTTATATGTCATATATAATAAAAGATAAATCCATCTGCATTCATTTGCGTATTTTTCAGATGGGAACTCCCACTCAGCTGTTAGCAAGAAGCACTGACGTAGGTTACAGCCACCCGCCATGCACGCCATTAGCTGACAGCGTAAGTGTGGGGACTGAGGAAAGAGTTAGCTTGGAAGATTTGAGCTTAGAGGTGGAAGATGGTGCTGTTTGATTATTATTAAACCGTTGTTTAACCAGGTGAAGACACATTGAGATTCAGTATAATATAATACTGCATTTGTACTTTATAAACACAATTAAAGCTCCACAGTCAGTGTATTACCTACAGTAGATGGCAGTGTGGAGGTGGTTTGGCACCAGTCTGGAGAAGCAGACAGGAGTCCAGGGCACAGGAGCTAAGCAATGTACTGCTGGGGATCCCATGTTAGTTCGGTTCAGAGAGTCACACAATGAGACAAACTGACTAACCAAACAGAGGCAGCAGTAGACCAGCAACTCCTTGAGTTCTCCGAGGTAAAGTTACTGTTTCTGTCTAGGAGTCTAGTGGCTGTGGATAAGGGCAGGAGCAAAGCATATTTTACCCACCTAAAAAAGGACCACTTAAAAAAGTTGGTGTTAAATGGCCCTATTCAAAGCCTCCAGACTCTTTTGACAGAAACAGTAATTTTACCTCACAGTTCAAGAGAGCTGTGGGTCTATAGCTGCATCGATCGGCTAGTAGTTTGTGTAAGTGTCTTAACTTTCGGAACCAAACTAATGTAGCATTCACAGCAGTTCATTGTTTAGCTTCCTTAACCTGGTACTCCTGTTTCCTTCTCCAAACTTGGAGTGCAAGATTGCTAACACATGTATGTATGTAGCAACATCATAATGCCGAAACTCAAATCAGGTCAAGTGGGCAAATTTTTTTTTAGAAGAGCTTGGGAAAATATAATTTTGATTCTACAGCCCAGTTCAGACCAAAGATCTGTGACGAGATTAATTGAAACAGGCAACTATTTGCACCGTTCTGCAACATTCTAAAAACCTGATGGTTCACACCAATGCAGCTAGATGTGATGGTGTATCATCTCTATGCAACAACTCTCTGTACTTCTGTTCTGATTTCCAGCTTTTCAGGCTGATTTTGTGACTGAATATAATTTATAGCTTCTTAAAATATGAATGAAGATAGTGATAGTGAGATACTGGCTACAGCTGCATTTGTAGTAGTGATGAAACCGCGAAAAAACATTAACAAAACGAGCATCAGATGGACTGTATTCATAATAAATATGCCACAATAATATAAGTAAGCTGCGCCAATGAGGATGTGTGTGTGTGAGGGGGCGTAACCACATACAGCGAGCAGCAGCAGCGACCCACCGTCCAACACCGGCACACCATGAGGACAGTAACAGCGGGCTCGGTGAGGACAGAGCACCTGCCGCAGCAGGCAAACCTGCCGTCTGTGGTCATTTTGACTTGACCAGCGGACTTAACTGGTTTTACATCCTAAAACCAGCCGCCGGCAATTTGACCAGCGGAGTTGCAGGTGACACCATCAGCCAGCTCGAGTCAAGCTCAGACTGCCAGTTCACACCGCTGCAACTTTTCTCTGCAGTGCTCTAAAACGGTTTGAATTTGAAACCATTAGGAACATTACTTGGAACATACATATTGATATAAAAACCTCAAAAAAATAGTGTCTCCCTTTTAAATAGAAATGGCAGTCAATATTCTAAAGCAAGGGGCTACATGTGTTTTGACTCTTGGGTAGGTAACTGGTTACACACACACAGTTGCCCACGCATGTAAAGTGAAAAATGTGCATTCACTGATTAATGAAGGAGCAAGTTGAGGTGAATGATGATACCTGCTGACACACAAGTCCCTAAATGACCTGATTTTACCACATAAATGAGCACACAATTTGTTCAGAGTGCTGTCATACAGAAGGAGAAATAATCACAGACCACCCATGTCACTCTTAAGATTTGGAAAAGTGTTGTGAGTGGATGTTTCCAAATTTGTGCATCTGAGTCTGTCCAAGCTCCTGCGAGTCTCTGTGGCCTTTCAGCTCAGTCTCCTTCCTCCGCTCTTCATTTTCTTCACATCGTGATCATCAAGCCCAGTGCAATGCCAAAAGTAGTCAGGCTCACATCCATTACATGTCAAATTCTATAACCCTCTTGAAAACCAGTGGGGACACTAACTCTGCCTCCAGTTCTGCTGGCAGATCTTTTTTTTAAAATGATGATACCACTCAGTCTAAATGGGATTGTCATTTTCCTGAAGCGTGTTGATCCATGTGACATCCAGCTCGGTTCAGATCAGCAGGTCTTCAGTGAACTAAAAGAAAGGGTTCTGTGCATATTAATAATCATTTTGTATCCAACAGGTCCAGACACATGGAGGTGTGTTAGCAAGTGGTTACTGCACCACCAGATTTAATTAAACAATAAGCAGAATGAATCTGAGTTGAAGAGGCCACAGCTGCAGGGCTTCATCAAAGGCCTTTTGATATGCTGATCTGTTTTTGATTCAACAAAATGACTGATAGATTGTGTCAGTGCTTGCTCCAACATGTCAGCCATTCGTGTACTTTTGTCTTTATTTCGTTTGTGTAATTCACTGTTTCATCATATCTATATTTATTTATTTATTGGCTTTAGTTTTTCTGCAATACATAAATGAAAACTAGAATGCACTTCTAAGAAATGTTAATGCCCTGTGATTTGGATGTGCTTGAACATTTATATGGTTTCTTGTAGGGCTTGGTGATATGGCCAGAAATGTTATCCCTATAAAAATGTTCATATCAGTCAATAATGATGTCAAATAATTATTTTTCTCAATATTAAAGGCTGTTTTTTGCTCTGAGTGAAAGAAACCATATGGTGAACTGTGATTTAAACTATTTTTTACAGTCAGAACATGATAAACACTTGTCAAACAGCGAGGCATTACACAAATCTGAGGTAGATTCAAAACAGTCATAACATCTAACGTGGCTTGTAAAAACAGTTGATGACACAGATACAAGTTACCTACATAAAAAAAAGTATCCAAATAGTTTAACAGATTTGTGAGTAATGACATCAAAACCAAAAATCGTTACAATTGCACCCGGTCTCCCCTAATAATCAACCCAGTCAAGACAAAACAACTTAAATCCGGGAGAAATGCAGATAAGAAAGAGCAGGTACACATAAAGATGCAAGTCGTGTGGGCACAAGATAAGAACAAACAAAGCTAAATGTAAACACTGTCAGAAAACAGAAGAGTGTATCGTAGCCTCTACAGAAGTGTTTCGTGTGGTGTGTGCGTGGCGAGCAAAGAGTGAGAGACAGTGTCCTGTACTCAACCCATGGCATAGGCAGTATAGGCGAATCCATGGGGGGCGCCAAAAAAACTGGGGGAAGAAAAGAATTCCATTACTACTATTATTTTGAAATATTACATAAGGCCACAACGACTAAAAATCACATTGCAAAGTCTACTTATAACAGAGAGGCCGGGGGGAGGCTCAACGAGGGCATCAAATGTGCTAGGGCCGCCATGGAGCAGGCGAGCTGGATTTCAGGTTAGCAGTAACCATGAATGTAACAGTGAATGTTCAGTGCGAGCTACAGTTTGTCAGAACTGCTAAACCTGTAAAGCTACTGTAGCTACGGCATAGAGAAAATGTCTTACATGTTTTGGGTCCTCTGATCAGCTCAAATCAATCAAATATCTGCAGATAACGATCCGTGGCTGATCGGTCGGAGCACACTTGTCTAGGTGTGTTCCATTTAGAATCTCTGTATGTCCCAAACTCTGGCTGTTAAAAGTAGAGTTTGCTTATCTATTATGCATGGGGAGATTTTTATAGTAGTGGCGCTCGTGCAGGGAAGCACTGGGCAGAAACAAATTCATGCACAAATTAATGTATAATAGGTTTTTTTACATTACAATTTGTCCAAGTTTTTTCATGTTACATCATATCATTGTAATGTAATAGCTGCAACTAATGTGACGTTAGCTTGGTAATCACCATTAGCATTAGATGACTTGACTACCCATGTAGCTGCTGTAGCTAATACACTCATGAATTAGCCCTGTGCTGTTATCCATGGTCAAAACATTCATCCATCCATCCATCCATCCATTTTCGTAACTGCTATGTCTTGAGGGTCACGGGGGGGCTGCACCCTGTAGCTGACATTGGGCGAGAGGCAGGGGAAAACTGTGGACAGGTCACCAGACTATCGCAGGGCTGACACATAGAGACAGACAACCATTCACACTCACATTCTCACCTACGGACAATTTAGAGTCACCAATTAACCTGCATGTCTTTGGACTGTGGGAGGAAGCCGGAGCACCCGGAGAAAACCCACGCTGACACAGGGAGAACATGCAAACTCCACACAGAAGGGCTCCCTCCTGGGATTGAACCAGGAACCCTCTTGCTGTGAGGCAACAGTGCTAACCTCCACACCACCGTGCCGCCCCAAAACAATCATGCTAAAAATAACTTTCTGAGCATGTTGAATGTTTTTGTAATGTTTCCATACACAGCTTGGCCATGGTGAGCCTCGGTAGCTGGTCTTGTCTTCTTCTTAAGTTTATTGGCTGGTGGCAACTAGGGTTTAAGGTGCATCAGCAACTGCCTGCGTGGTCCAATTATATCAAACATTCATTGAATATTTAGGACATTTCTATTGAGGAAAAGTATATTGTTATAATTATCGTTACTGTATTGTTGCCCAGCCCTTCTTCCACCAAGTTTCATGGAAATTGGACCAGTAGTTTTTCTGCATTCCTGCTGACAAACAGACCTGACCTAAAGCTAACTGTCTCTGTGTAGGTAATAATAAGCTATAATAGAGTCTTTATGTAGACTTTATTCCAATGAATACACATACAGGCAGATTGATAATGGATATGAATGGAGAATATCCTTTTACTGTTCCCTGAAGTGCTTTTCAGTTGTTTGCCATTTATTTATTCAGTGAGTAAAACGGGAGCGTGATCTCATCAGGAGAAAGTCACCTTATACGTTACAAGGTTTCAGAGGTCTATCTAATTAGCTGACTCTTCCTGCTCTGCCTCCCTCTTTTCTTGCCTTTTCCTTTACACTGCTTCACGCACCTTCATTATCTTCAGCTGTGTTTTATTTCTGCTGATTTCACCACCAGAACTTTGACTTGATTGCTGAGAGAGAGTTCAGTCACTGATTAGGAGGCTGCTCTGATAAACGCAGCTGCACCAGAGCCTCGGCAGAATAGCCCGAGGACGGAGTTGAGAAGATGACTGCCGGTGTGAGGGAAGGTTTTTAATAGCTATGAGTATCGTTGTAATGGACTGCAGATGGCCGTGCACTCTTTTGTGCATTTCTGATATGGCCGTGATGGAGGTTGAGAGGTACTATATTTCCGTCCCTTTTCACAGCTCCATTTCCCACCACGGTGAAGATTCTCCTAATCACAGAGCGAAAAAGAAAATTTTAAGGACTAAAAATGATGGTTGGATGTGGCCTAAATGTTATTATCATCTGCTCTGTGAGAGCCTTATTAGCTCGAGGTGAGATCCGTTAATGGTGCGTGGCTGTGGGGTAAATCCATTGGTCATGTCTTGATTATAGTATGCAGGCTCAGCTCATTAAAGAATAATTGAAAGTGTAACCCTCTCAAGTCATAATGCCTATTTGTCTGTACTTAGACACCATTAAGTTTAACATCTTTGAGGTCCATGTCAATTTACACAAACAAAAACATGAACTGCTCTACTGCTGTATTTTGGCTTGTTGTCAGCAGTTATGTTTTCTGGAAATGAAGTATAATGTGCAGAGTATTTTGTAGTAAGTTGTTGCAGTTAAGGGATATTGTGAAGTAATATTTAATTCATAATCAACTGTCACTAGTTTTCATTTTATTTCCATAATTTCCATTACCATTTACATAGTACGATGAAGTATTAGGGCTTCATTTAGAAAAATAAATAAATAAATAAATAAAAAAATTGAGATTTTCAAGAAGAAAGTCACCATATTACAAGCATGAGGTTGTAATTTTATTATAAAATCAGGAACAAGTCATAATTATGTGTTTGTTAACATAATATCACAGTCTTTCTTGTAGAATTATGACTCTACTCTCATAGTATTATGACTTAATTCTTGAAATAATATGACTTTATACCCATCAAATTATGACCTTATTCTCGTAATATTACGACTTTATTTCTTGAAATAGTATGACTTTTTACTTATTAAATTATGACTTAATTCTCATAAAATTATGACTTTATATCTTGAAATAGTAAATTCTCAGTTAATTTTTGCAATATTACGACTTTATTTCTTGAAATAATATGACTTTATACTCATTAAATTATTACTTTATTCTTGTAATATTACTGGTATATTACTTTTTTTTTTTTTTTTTTTTAATGTGGCCCTAATACTCATAACAAAGAGTCGTTTCGGTAACACTTTACTTGAAGGTATCTACATAAGGGTGACATGACACTGTCATAACTATGACATGACACTGTCATGAACCTGTTATAAACATTATGTACATGTCATAAACGTTTATGACTGCTGTCATTAAGTGTCATTCAGTTTTTGTAATGACAAGTTGACATTGTTTGGGTTGTCTTGATTATGACAACTTGACATTAATTAAAGTGACATTACCAGAAGTTGTCTTTGTCATGACAAGTTGACATTAAATTTGTTTGGGATGTCCTTATTGTGACAGCGTGACATAATAATCATTATGTTAACTTGTCATGAACACAAAAAAAGATGCATTTCTTGTTAATGTCAACTTGTCATGACAAAGACATCTTCTGGTTATGTCACTTTAATTAATGTCAAGTTGTCATTACATAGTACAGTAATACAGTAGTACAGTACATAATGTTCATGACCGTGTCATGTCATAGTTATGACAGTGTCATATCACCCTTATGTAGATACCTTCAAGTAAAGTGTAAGTGTAGTTTTCAATGCTGAACTTTGGGAGATTATTTCACTTGCAAGTTTTTCATGCTAAGAAAGTTGAATACAATGAAACTCTGTTCATGTGAAATTCTAGTCACTGCAACATAATTGAGAGTTGAACGATTTGATGATGATGATGATGATGATGATTGAAAAGAATTTAGAGATTTGATACCATATTTTCTAAAGATGGCTGCAGAGCATTAGAGAAAACACACACTTGACTTAATCACAACGCTTATGTGTTTGAGAGGTACCTAGTAAAGGATGTACAGTAGATGTCGTGATAAGAAATGGTGCTCTGAGGAAACTTGTAGTGTTAAAAAGAAGGATGAAAAAGAGAGTCTGTCCTTGCTCTGAAAGTCGGGCGAATGTATTACCTTTTCTCTTCATCCCTCTCTACACCGCTCTTTCACTGTTTTTTTTCCCTCTGGCTACTACTCACACAATACCTATTCTATCCGCATCTATCAGCTTTTCAAGGCTTGGTCTGATATTGAGGAGCCACATACAAGGGCATTGTACAGTGTATGGCTCCTCTGAGGTCGGGTCGTCTTCCATCGTCTAACAAGATCCTCAGGCTTGTTTCATCCTTTTTGAATTCACTTCACTTCACTCTAGTTTTTAGTGGTCTTAAGCCAGATATGTAATGGCACGGCAAGCTGCATCATGTCATCCATGCAGCGATTGCCAAAACGATGCAGGACAGGAAGAAGCAGAAGTAGCACAAAGGACTCCTGTGACTTCTAGCGGTCAGGTGTGGTGGGGAGCACTGTGACCTGGCTTCTTTTTATTGTTGCAGCATGTAAAAAAAAAAAATGTTGAAAAATAGTTCAGCTTTTGAGGACATGCAGCTTTTATCACCTGTCAAACTGCAACAGGAGAACCCTGAGACACAAGGAAAATCCAGCGAGTTTCTTTTCAGTGTTTGCGTCCCACCCAGCTCCTTCAATCCACCTCGCATTTCTCTGGCTCAGCGCAGAGAGACAGTGTCCACCTCGAGCAGATCTAATGAGTTGCGCGTCCAATTAAGATGCAGCTGCCTCCTGTTTTGTGAGAGCCATCCTGTTATTGATGTCATCCCTTGATCATTTTTCACAGCTGCTTCCAATATCCTGTTCTTTATGAGGGTGTGTTTTCATCTTTTATGTGCCTGCGTTTGTGTGCATATGTTTGTGCAAATATAGACTGTGCAAATACATCTGCACATTCATGTGTGTGTGTGCAGCTTTACAAGAGTGTGTGCTCGTTTGTGTCAGTGCCTACTCTGATTACGAGTCTTCTGCTGTCGGTCTGTCTGACCACTGGGGCTGTCTCCTTTGATTGCATCGATTCAGTGCTTTTGCGTGCAGTATTAAAAGACGGAAAAATGAGTGTGCTTTGAGTATGAGGTAATTGGTTTGCACCTAGTTTCTCATGGTTCTCGGGGGGATGGAAGCGAAAACACCTCATGTGCACAGCTCTATGTGTGCTTAAGTGTATGTGCAGCTTGGGCCAAATATTTCTGTGTGAACGTGATTAGAGTTTGAGAGAGTAGTAACCGAACTCGACCCAAATCTGACAGGCGTTTTGTTTTTTATGTATGATCTGACACGAGCCGCACAGTTTATGTAAGCTGAAGCACAGAATTTGTGTTACCCTGTCATGCAGTTGTTTTTACCATGGTTACAGCTTGCCTTCATGCATTGTCACTGGGCTAAATAAGAAACCTCAGCACTGAACAAGAAGTAGGCCGACACAGACAGTACGTTCATCTTTATATTCACCATAAAGAACCTGAACCATCATGTCAAGTTGGCCGAATCTGACCTGCAGGTCCCATCCTGGCCCATCTGGCTTGGGTTTGGGTGTACACACTCTAATAGACATAAAAAAATGTATGTTTTAAGTCACATAATGAATCAAACAGACCCCTGACTACACGTCTTGCATTGGAGCTGCATTCTAACATTTTCGCTGTGATCGAATCAAAGCCATTTACATAATCTTTTGGGTAAATTGTTAGTATAACAAATATTGTGACGTTCTGAATACATTTGTCACAACTTAAATACTCCAAAGAGGCTTATATTCATTGCCTCACTGCTGTTTAGGCCAGATGCTTGAGTGGCAGGTTTATCTGTGTGCGAGCAGATGGTTTGGAGGAATAACTGCAAAGTCCACAGGTGTCACGGAGGTGGAAAAGTAGAGCGGCTAAGGAGGGTTGGGATGGATGGTGTAATTTTCTGTCCCAGCAGCAAGAAAATTAAGAGTGGCAGAGTCTATTTGTCATCAGAGGAATCCTTAACAACCAGGCCAGCTGTTAGCGCTGGTTATTGGTACCGAAATAACCCAGTACCAAGTATTATCAAAACTTCTCCAGTCAAACGATACCTGCTTTTGACTCCTTTTGTACCCAGATCTGGAAAAAAAATTTGTATGGTTTTCCTTGCAGCCAATCACCACATGTGTTCTTCGATTTAACGTAACATGTGATTGGCTCACTACAGCGGCAGCTTCAACCCATACAGTCTGGGGTGTGGTGGAGTCGAGTGCAACATATTTAACGGAGTTGGCAGCAAATGAGTGCTTCCATGCACATGACGGGTATCGAATGAAGTAGTATTGGTTATGGTATCACTTTTAAGGAACTGGTATCTTAATTTATTAGACGATACCCAGCCCAACCAGCTATGGAGGGTGCTTTATGGTAATCCGACCTAATTTCTGTCCCACTTCCATATCACTCAATATACTTAATTCACATTTTTAAGTGGGGCTGCAACTAATGAGTGTGTTCTGTATTGGTCATTATTAATGGCTGTCCCAACACCTCTGAAGATTTCTATTTATAGAAATAGATTTGTGAGTGTGCTGCAGCAGCTATGTGTGCCGTGTCTGCCTGCATTAGCAAGGTCTTTTTGCTAGCTTTCAGGGAGTGTCTGGATTTTGACCTAGAGTGGAAGGATTAGTGCAGGTACTTAAAACAGATCAGCGCCTCAGACCACCTCTCATGGCTTTAAATGGATGCTCTTGGCCAGAGCAACTGTCATGCCACAGGAGAATAAAAAAGATAGGGTAAGGGTTCAGGAGATGAGTGCGTGTAAGTCATGATCCGCTGAACGGTTTTTACAACACCAATCATAAATACTGTACCTTCAGCTTTACACAATTGAGCTATATACACAGATTTATCCTGAAATAATAGTTGTTATCCCCTCTGAGAGCACCCATAAAAATGAGTTTTATTCCTTGAATTTTCATACAGGCAGTTCGGTTAGTGTTCTCTTCAACTGTTGCTTTTTAACATCTCTCATTACCTGGTGAGTTTTTGCAGCACACTGAACAATGTCTGCTCTTCAATCCCAAAGGCTCAGTAGCTTGGCAACATGCACTGCAGTGATGCCCACACATAGTGTAAACAGGGAAACAGGAAACACACAGGAAATAGTTACATCACACTTCTCCCGCAACACACACAGACACACACACGTATGCACACAAATCCACACTCCACAAATGTGTTGATATATAGCCAAAAATATACTTTTTGCTACAAGTGTCAGACACAAGCACTCCCTTCCCTTATAATAGGTTTCATTCAAGAAACTGTATGAAGAATGTGACCGTATGTGCCATACGTCTTTTGATTATTTATTTTTCAGATTATTTTTTGGCATTTTTGCCTGTATTAGAAAGGAAAGACTAGTGAGAAATGGGAGAGAAAAAGGGGTTGACATGCAGCAAAAGGCCAGGAGTTGGAATTGAACCCGTGGCCACTGCAGCAAAGACAGGGCCTTTGTATGTGGGGCGCCTGCTCTACCAGGTGAGCCCGTGGGTGCCTAAAGATGCATAGTTTTGCCTTTAGTGTAGCTAGTGGGATTTTGAAAGGGTTTAATTGTTGCAGAGGTGCTGAAAATGGTTGGGCAACAACCACTTTGGATAAATGAATGACAAGACAATTACAGATAACACTTGCTTAGATGGCTAGTGTAATTACACTGTCCACTGTGCTGTGTAGTTGCTGTCCGATAATGTGGATAAAACCCCGACTCGGAAGCCTTGAATATCAACACAGTCTTTATTTGTTTTGCTCCCAGCCAAGAAAGGATGAAACGAATTCTGAACAAACAGTGCTGTTAGCTGTGTCTGTACACTGAAGATTAATCAGATTCAGTAGTACAAGCTGCTGCCGCATCAGTGGGACAGGAAACCGTTCAAAACATTCACCTCTGGCAAAAGCGTGGGATGTTGAAGTCCTTGCATTTTTTTTTTTCAAAAAGGCATGGTGGTGTAATCTCCTTTTCAAGTTTCAAGTTCTTTTTTATCATGTGCACAACAATCACAGAGAAGCAGTTGTTGGCCAATCTGGGATCTCATAGACTCACAAGTCAGTCTTTAGACGCTTTGCTTGACTAAAGACTGATGACTTTCTCCCTGATTTTGTGTTTAGATGGGCGGATACAATTTCAGAGTTTTAAAAAACTCTCTACGTTGCAGAACCAATAGTAAATCCGCAGGGCGGTCCTTCGGTGGCTCGCTGAACTCATGTGCTTGTAAACATAGTCCCACTACAAACACGTGTAGCGGTACAAAATGGCTCAGCCGCGCTCGTAGAAAACGCCGTCAAAGTTAGTGGATGTTTGTGGCGTTTGCGGCGACACATTCTCACCAACTAAAAGAAACAAACATAATCTTTTACAAGGCCATGACTCATCCGTCCAGCCGGACTATAGAGGGAACCACCTTGTTGTTTACAAATATTTCCGGGTAGAAAACCAGCAGAGCTTTTAGCTATGTATATATATATATATATATACATCACATTTTTCACATCACTGTATCACCATTTAGACTAATCCGATGTTTGTAAAGTCTATAAACACAATGTTTGAACAAACATTACTATTTCTTAGCCGTTAGTGGTGTCTGTAATAGGTAATAACTCAATAAACAGTCTGTGAAAAAATCTTTTTTTCCAGCGGATATCTTAGTTACAACATGATTGAGCTAGCAAAGCAGTTTTGTGTTGCTATGTGTGGTATTTATTCAGTTTTGGGAAATCACGATGTCTAGAAAGCATCAGTGGCTGCAGCTGACAGGGACAGCTAACAGTAGCAGCAAAGCTAACATCAGGACGTCATCTGTTAAAAGCCTCCCGTTGTCGGATACGACATGAAACTACTCCAGTTAGCTCAATCATGTTGTAACTAAGACATCCGCTGGAAAAAATATTTTCTTCACGGATGAGCACACGTTTGATAAAACGGAGTTAAATCTCTCGGCATCCATTTTCAAGCTCTCTGTGTGTTTGTTTCCTTGCGGACGAGAAAAGGAGGAGCGCACATTTCCGAGAAGGCGTGTCCTTTTCAAAAATGCAAGAGGCGTTGCTTTGTTACCGGCCGTTTTCGCCGGTGTGTTAAACACACTTTAGAAAGGAGTGTCCCCAGACTATCAGAAGGCAGAGATCTCTGATTGTCTGGTGGCGAGACAAGGGCTCTCAAACTCCATCCAGCAATGCTCATTAAAGGTATACTAACGTACAAAAGTAATCCCTCTAAATGGTCACTATTTTTTGGCTTACATAGCACCGTTTCTAGTCTTCTGACCACTCAAAGTGCTTTTTACACTACAAGTCACATTCACCCATTCACACACACATTCATACACTGGTGGCCAAGGCTACCATACAAGGTGCCGCCTGCTACTCAGTTTTTAACACTCACACACTGGTGGAACAACCATCGGGAGCAATTTGGCGTTTAGTATCTTGCTCAAGGATACTTCGACATGCAGACAGGAGGAGCTGGGGATCGAACCGCTGATCTTCCGAAATGAGAATGAGAATCTAAAGTTTAAGGCTTGAATATAAATAAAATGCAGTATAAATTTTGAGAGTATTTGCAGATAAATTAGCTGAATGTAAACAGAAATGTAGCAAATGTGCATAATTACAAAGAAGTAATAAACAGTTTGTAAAATAGTAAGTGAAATACATAAAGGTAAAGTCTCAGTATGCAGCAAACTGTATGTGTTTGTCCTTCTATCACCTTTGTGTTGCCTCTGTAAAGGCTGCAGCTCATTCTGCAGACACCCAGGAGGAAGGAGGCTGTCTGGTCTCTTAAAAAAAAACAAAAAAACCCCAGATGCTCACCTTGGCAGAACCTAATTACCGCAAAGTGGGAATTAGCTGACACGCATAGCAGTGCACAAACTAGACATTTGGGTTTCATCAAACTCTTCTGTGCTTAAGATGTGATAATCAGACTGAGGCTGTTCTCCTCAACTTGCTGGTTCCGTGCTCTGTTTAATGTTTGAATACACCGTCACAGCTATGTTTGCTGTTCTGAGCAAACAGTGTTTTTAAACAATATCCTGCAGCTGCTGGGTAGTTTAACCTGTCTTGAAAAGGTAAACTGTAAAATGTGTTCCCTATAAGATAATCCACTTTGTTCATGATGACTAATCCAGCTGTCTTCTCCATCTCAGGAAAAACTAACTTCAGTTAGCAAATAGAGAGTGATGACAAATTACTGTGTAAATTGTAAGTCAGCCTCACTTGGCATCAAATTATTGCCATCAGCTTTGGTTACGCAGTGCTTTGTTTAAGCACTCTTAATTGGAAACACTCGAGGTGGTTGGCATTGGGCGAGTGCAAGCAATTACGTGGATTTTGTTACCTTCTGATGGAGCCAAGCTGGTTCAGTGTTTATGCTAAGCTACTGTAAGCTAACAGAGCGCTGGCTGTAGCTTCATATTTCGTGTACAGACGAGAGTGGCGTCAGTCATCTCATGTAACTCTGGGCAAGAAAACAACTGTGTGTATTTCTACAAAATTATTTGTCAGTAATAAAACCCGACAAAAGGATGATGTTCTTATAATCTGTCTTTTCATTAGCATCAGTGTCTCCTACACTATCAGCATTGACTGCCACATGTAGATTTCCTGTATTTTCTTTTTAAAGGAGAAGTCTGGTATTTTGCACTTTGAGCCCCATGTCTGGGTTGTTTATGATGAAATAGAGTGGCTAAGACCAAAATAGTGCTCATGTTTGGAGAATTTGGCTTTCCTCTGCCTGGCTTAACAGTGCTGCTTATGGCCATGTGTATATCTATCCTAAAACCACCCTAAACGTTATTTTTCAAAGCCATGAAACTCACCGAGTGGTCAGTGGTGTTCGTTGATGTTCTGACATAAAAATCATAGCAAACTGTGGTTTCCGTGATGATTTATTTGACATTTTGTGTAATCCATTGGTTTTCTATAGAAGCCTCATTGTCCGTTGGTAGTAATCCGCCACCGGAGACGAAAAGGGGGTTGTTTACGACACGGTTGTCGTCATTGTAGTCTTTTAGCTCAGCAAAAGTGCTGGTTCGACAGTGCTGTGTGCGCTCCTGGCAGAAGAACGAGAACGAACAAAAAAGTTTTGTAATAAGTTTAAACAACTGCACAATGGATTACTTGCTTGTAATCAACCTTCGCAATACGATGCTTTTGAACACAACGTCAACCTTCTTCTTCTGCTTCTTCTCTGTAGCCCATTACATTGCAATGGTTTTCTGCCGGTTGGCGACACCCATGTAAAGGAGCATTATTGCCATCAAGTGGGCTGGAGCGTATAATGCTTCAGGGTCAAACGAACGATCAGGCGGACACATGGGTTTGAGGCAGCTGAAAAAAATAGTTCCACAATCAAGATGTATAGCAAAAACACGGATGGAAACCACAGTTAGCCACGTATGTAACGAGATTTGGGGTCATCTTCCAAAAAACTTGGAGTGCCAATCACCTGATTTCTGGTGATTTCTTAATGCTCTAGTATGTGCATCTGTCGAAATCAAAGTTCTTTGCTATTTTAATGTTTTGGTTGGTTGGGACGAATGCACATCTTCTTACTACTAAGGGAGACGTGTCCCTTGCGTCCACCCTGCAACATTTGAAATCTAAGCCTATGACTAAACTAAACTATAACTAAACTAATAAACATCACAATCCTCCTTGATGAAATATAGACGCAAAAATACCTGATGCCTCCACTGTGCTCTGCCATTAGTAATAGTAGTTACTGGATGTAACTTAAGTTCTATGAGGAAGAGGGAGTGAGATGGCGAGAGATGATGATGATGATGATAATGATAATGTGGACCAGCTGATGCCTATTCACTTCATGTTAGACCCGATCATTTCCATGAGCTGTCCTGTCGCTCTGTTTGTCACTGTGAGTAGCGACATCAGTCTGTATTGTAGTTAATACAATGATAAACCTGAAAATTATACAGCAGCACTGTACATGATCAAAGAAGGTTTTGTACAGCATCAACCCCACCCCCAGCCCAGGCAGCTACTGTCACAAGTAGAATCTAATTCTGTGGGAAACGCTGGACATTGTTATGCCAGTGCTGTCACAGTAAACCAATGTGACGATACTGATTTGTAAAGAGAATACAGCACATCCTGTCCATCCTGAACATAGACTGTCCAGTATTTTACCATCGCCACAGGTTGAGCCAGAGGTGAGAGAGCGATTCACACATCATGAACTCTGAATGACCTGGTCTGGCAGAAAATCTCTGGAACTTCTAGCAGCCTGCATTTTAAAGTGTTTTTACGACCTTTTACATTCACTCTGGTTGAATTGTATGGTTCTGATTTAGTCATTTCATGTGAGGTTCGTGGTATTACAGAGTTGTCACACATTCTCATATACGTCAGGATACAGTGAACCTGTCGGCGAGCAGAGCTGTTCATTTAAGGTAGGTCTCAGAGATTCTTGTCGCATCCAGACTGCTCATCGATTTCCAAGAAAAGGTGCCTCCATCTACTACATACTCATTGGTTTCCGTGACAACAGGCAGCTAACCTTGATATGAACTCTTTGTGACCAGCAGCATTAAGGAAGAGATGTGTGTCCAAGCATGTTGGGAGGCTTTGAGTTCAAACCCCCTCTGCTTTTTTTATCACTTGTGGAGAGATGACCTTTCTGTATCACTGTGTGCTTTCACTTTTCTTGGCATGATGTTCGATTGCGTGTCAACAGAATCTAATCCAGGGTGCTTACGCCTCAATTTCACTCAGACTCTCTGTGGACCTGTAATGCATCTGTTTACTAAAGGTGGTAGTTAGTTATTTTAGGCATTGCTTCATTTGTTTTCTGACCCGCTGGTGGGATTTCCTGGTAATTGGGTTCACTGTGCTCAAATTTCCAATGATGCAAAACTTCTAGCACCAGCCTGGTTAGCACAGAGAGCAGGAGAGCTACACTCCAACCTTGCTGTATTGTAATATTGATACCAAGCTGGAAATAAGAGGCTAATTTTAGAATCTAATGCACCTTGATATTTGGCAAAGGAAATGGTGGCTATCATGCCCCAGCCTCTCTTAATTACTTCTGGTGTGTGTTTGATTAAGGCGCTGCAGTGCCATGTCCTCTCTGTGGTATGAGACGTGTGTTGATGTCTGTGTGTGCGGGCGCTAGTGTGTTTGTGTGTATGCGTATGCACTTGTCTTCATGTTGCAGTGGGGGGTAAAATTGATTTGAGAGCCAGAACTGCTTAATCTTCTTTTAAAATTGGTATTCGACAGAAAGCTTATCTCAGAAGCCAGAGAGGGAGGAGGTGGAGGAGGGAGAGAAAAGGAGCGGAGGAAAGAAATGAAAGTGGGATCTGTGTCTTTTGCGTCATTGGCCTGATTCTGCACTGACTTCTTTGTTTTGACTTAACTTCATCCGCTGGATGAAGCATGGGACTTGCATTCAGGGAATGTTAATCTGTGTTTTTGGAAAAGAGCCAACCGAGTAGCCATTTTCAACACTGTACTCACTGTACGACAGCTGATGTTCTTTTTCTTCCACTGTACTGTATATTGAAGCAGTCTCTTAAGCTGATCTGATGCATTAAAAGAAACAGGGCTAGTTTTTCTTCATCATAGTGGAAGAAGTTTATTGCTGCTGAGTATAAAACTAATCTGTGCTGACTAACCCACATGATATGAAACCACCCAGAAATGATTTGACTGTGGTTCAGCGAAACCAAACTGCACAGCTGCAGAGACACGCCTTGGTTTGATATTGGTCTTCAAGATGAAGAATAATTTTATCTTTGACTCATAACAGTAATAAAGCATTCAGATGTGGCTGTAATCAAAATATAATGATGTCATACTGGAAATTTCCTTTATCAATGTACAATGTGATGATGCATTCAGCGGTTGGGATGAGTTTCTGCACCTGAGGCCTTGGTAGACTCTTGGAAGAATGATGGCTGTTCACTCTAGGTTGGGAGTTGCCTCCCCAAGGGAAGGAGTTTAAAGTATTTTGTGGTCTTGTCCTCGAGTGAGGGTAAGATCGAGCGTGAGATCGACAGGCGGTTTGTGGCTGCGTTAGCAGTAATGTGGGTGTTACTGAGCTGTTGTGGTGACCAATTGATCTATATATGTGTCCCAACCCTCAATTATAGACATGAGATTTGGGTAGTGACCTGAAAGGAATGAATCCAAGCAGTGGAAATGAGTTTCTTAAGTATGGTGGTTGGGCTCAGGCTAAGCAGCTCAGACATCAGAAAGGAGACCAGAGTTGAACCACTGCACTTTTGCTTTGAAAGGTTGAGGTGCTTCGGGTATCTCAAGGATGCATCATGGGCTCCTCCCTAGAGAGGTCTTTAAGGCACATCCGACTGGGTGAAGACCCCAGGGTGTACCCAGAACACAGTGGTGGGATTATATCTGGCCTTAGGATCCCCCAGGATGAGCTGGTGGACATGGATGGGGAGGAGGTATCATGGCTACTTTGCCCATCCTGCTTCCACTGCGACCCGGACCTGAAAATGTATATGAACAGAAGAAATCTTCGCTATGTGAGGCTAATTTATACAATATAAAATGCCATAGGCTTGTGCTAATAATGGTAGTAATAATGGTGGTATAAGACAGTTGTTTTGTTGGTGAACCTTGTGAGTTGCAATGGAACTGAATTATGTAACATTACTTTATGTTGCTGTTGTCCCTGGCTTCATATGAGTAGAGGAAAAGTCTGCTAGCCACTAGGCTAATTTATACAATGTAAAATGCCATAGGCTTGTGCTAAAAACATTAGCATGTTGTATTTGTGGGGAAAATGTGTCCAGCAAGAGACAAGTGTTTTGTCTGTGAATGCTGCGAGTTATAGTGAAACCAATTTGTCGCAATTAAGCCATGTTCATAATGTGTTTATGGTGTGTTATAATCAACTAAACTTTACAGCGCTTCATAGAAACCTCAAGGGCAGAGTGACACAGACACATCACCGCACAAGTATAAATGCTCACAATGGCGTAGGCCACGTGCGTAGGCTATGGCATAGCCTTATAGACAACCTGTCATTCAAGTGGACCCACCCATAACTATGCATAACTTTAAGCCTTAATAAAATTAAACGGGTCTGTTAAAAAAAATCATCCCCTGTGCAGTTGTCATGATTATTGAAATTAGCCATAAAGACCAAGACTGTTTTTTGTACCAGGCTGCAAACATGTTTATTTCTGCTGTGAAGTTGGGTATTGTAACATGAAGGTCTATGAGGATTGACTTGCCTTTGGAGCCAGCCTCAAGTGGCCATTTGATGAACTGCAGTTTTTGGCACTTGGGCATTGGCTTAATTTTTCAACCTTGGAGGTAACTGTTTCATTTCAAGTGATCATTTTAACCCAAACCATTTTCTTGCCCTAACCCAAACGAAGTGCTATTTGTGCCCAAACCTAACCAGACCTTAACCCTAGCGAGACAAGAATATCTTTGAAGCAGCTTGTGAGAGTTTTGCAGATCCAGTGTTACAATCTAGCCACAACCACCAAAAATGGATAGATGACCATGACATGATCCACTGAACAAAACACCACTTCTCATACTGCTTGAACTTGTGTAGCAGACATTACTCTGGACTCCTGCTGCTTAAATAATTGCTGACATATTTCTAAGCCAAAATCAAAATATGCCTTTCCGTGTTTCCTTTCTCTTTCTATCACAGAATACAGCAGCCTTTAATTTTCCCTCACATCTCCATTTCCCAGGTTGCTGTGCTTGATACAGACCAGTCAGTTCATGTACAGTATGTCTGATCTCTCTTCATCTGCTGCTGTACGATACAACTAGTGATATAAAGTGTATTAGAGGGCCGTTAGAGCAGAATGGATACTGATATTATGCAAGTGCTATGAGCCACTCTGTCGTAAACAGAGACATAAGCGAGATAAGCATGCCCATTCCTCTCTCATTAGGGCTGAGGCAGCAAGTGATGGAAGATTCGCCAAAAATGAGACGGTTGATTTTAGCACGCATCAGCACATTGAACTGCAAAGGCTATTTTCTTAAGTTGCTGACCAGTGAGTTTAGGTGTGATGCAGCAAAAAAAGCATTTTAACTTGGGCCGTGTAATGTGATATAAGAGGTGGAGAAGTATTTCCTGATTTTCTCGCAACACAGTGATATTTAAAAAACTTTACTCAATAGGAAAGAATTCTTAGATATAAAGTTATGATACAAACAAACATCTTTCCACATCAGTGAATTGTAATCTGTGAAATGTGATCCATAAAATGTGAAAGTGACAGAGAGCCTGTTTAAAATTTAATGTCTGAATATCATTACAGATGATGTAAATTTGCATTTTCCAGGGACCTAATTTATAATGTTGGCATTCGCAAACTGATGCCACATGAGGAGAGGAGGCCTACATTATTCATGGAGATGGGAAATGCTGTAACAAGCTGTGAGAGTAATCTGATGATGATGATGATGATATTGTCCCTTGGTGGAAATTAATTGCGTGTGACAGGTTGTCAGTTGACATTACTAAACAAACAACAGTATAACAACACATGGACCTACAGTGAACCATACCTTAATTCATAAACATAGCTGAGTGCTGCTGCATGGTGACAGGCACAGAATATCTCCCCAACCCCCCCTGACCCGCGCAGCCTACAGCAGCTCATATTTTCAGTTTAACCAACAAGCTGGGTCATTCACAACAATGAATCCCTTCCTAATTGCACAAGTCTCTGATATACTGTAGATGTCACCGTGCTCAGACACGCCACAGGGATTTCGCTGGCCGGACTCCCAATTTTATTCATCCTGTTTTTGTTGCTTACTGTTAGGGAGTGAAACCACGCAACAAGGGAGGATGTCATACAAATGAGCAATAAAACAACATCATTATATCTCTCTCTCGACTCTAAGCTGCAACCCTCCCTTGATGTTTATTTCTGTCCTTCCAAATTAAGCTCACAACTCGTGTGTCATCAGAATTATTTAACTGCAGTGTGATCCAGCGGGTTGGCTTACTCCTACTGAGTTCTCCCTCAGTCTGTTTTTTGGAGTGAATAAAATTGGGGATTAAGAAGGTAAGAAACATTATCTTGAAAAATATTTTGCCCGTCTTTTGGTGAAGATACCCAAACACATGTTTTGGGCAGAGTACATGAGCGGAGCGAGCAGGGGGTGTGAGAGGAAGGATTTTGGATGGAGCACAGTGCCGATTTTTAAAAAGTTGGAGCGTTGCCTTGTCTTTCGCTCTGGTACCACTCACACCATGAGTTTGAAAAATGCCCAACCCAGCATGCGTAAAACTATTTTCTGTCAAAAATCGGCTGCTGCAAGCCCAACAAAAGTTACACAACACTTTCAAAAGGAAAACTGAGAAGTCATTCATGTGTACTGTTCCTGAGAGCTAAAATTAAAATACAATGCAATACTCCTTCAAAAAATGGACATGGCATGTGTATGCCTTCAGGTTTTCTTTAGTGTAATATTACATCCCGGTGTGAAACAACATACTGTACATGTCTGTGTTCCGCAGGCAGACTGCCTGGTCCGCTGCTGAGATCCTTATCGATTTTGATGGCCTTTACTTTTTCAAAACCAATTGTTTGCCTCCCCGCTTTGCAGCTCTTCCCATTCAGCCATTCATAGCAGCCACCTGCAGGTTTGTTTGGCCACTCAGTGGTGTTGGCTTTCAGTGTTATGTAAAAGAGTGATGTCAGTGCGCACTAGCTATACATTTCCTTTCATGACTTTTTCACATTATTCTTATTTCTGCATCAGTTTCTCTGACAGGAAGAGTGAGAAAGAGCTTGGTGAAGGAATTTCAGAGACAGAGCAGTGATCAGCAGTTAATTTATTCAAGGTATTTTTCATTATTAGTGTGTGTTGATCAGAGGGGTGGGGGAAAATCAATACAGCACAGTATCACGATATTTTTGTGTGGCAATATCGTATCATCACACTGTGCCAACTAGTATTGATTTTTTATTATATAAATGATTAATATCTCAAATACAAATTAAAGGTAGGGTCTGGAGGATTTTCCAGTTGCTGTTTGTAAACACACATTCAAATTTGGCCCCTCCTATCAGGCTCAACTCTCCCGGGTGTACGGAGCACGGAGGTATGGAAGAAGGTTTCACAGAAGAGGTTCAGGCAAGGCTTGCGCTGGTGCATGCTCGGACACGCTCTGACACACTCGGGCACGGCACCTGCGCTCTCTCATTGGCTGGGGAAATCTCCGCCCAGAAGCGGTCCGAGCTCACAAAAACATCAAAATACAATTAAAGGGCAGGAGCTCTGCAAACAGTCACCACCACACATGAGTAGAAGCCCATAGATGATGATTAAGCAGGATTTCATTTGTACATGTCTATATTTTGTTTTGTTTGAAAATCCTCCAGATCCTACCTTTAAACTTTAGATAGCCTTCTAGAATAACATAATCAATTTTTAGTCTGCTAGATACATGTTGCTGCTGTATACAAATGGCTGGAGTGAGATGAACCGACTTTATCTTATTAGATAAAACTGATGGTGAAAATTTGTTCTTTTGGGGACATAATTTATAAATGAAAAAAGGTAATAGATCACAGTATACGTTATCGCAATACTCAGCATATCGCAACATATTAAAAATCGTTATAATATTGTATCATGAATCCTCTGGTGATTCCCACCCGTAGTTGATCACTAAATCACCCATCTCACTAAGGCTGTACCGAATGTCTTATTATTATATTATTTTTTTATATATATATTTGAAGCATCTGTTGTCATATTTTATGATGTCATCGTCCCAACAAAAAAAGAAATTAAAAATTCTCCAACAAAATCTCCAACAGATAAAATGAAGTAGTATCTCTCAATTAAATTAACTTATTTTGATTAATTAATGTATTTTATGGTGCTGTTAGATTGCTGTTGGATCACCACGTTAATACAGGTGTGTGCCTCCCTTTGCGTGCGGTAAGCAGGGGAGCAAACTGAAAAGGTGAAAATGTTATCTTTTAAAGGCAAAACGCCAACAAATATAGATTAAAGCTGAACATTTCATATGGAAAAAAAAACATGCTGTTTTGTGGAAATTATTACATCTACCTTTTTGTTTCAAAAAACAAATACTTACCTTTGGACTTCACAACGCTCTGGAATTATTGAAAATGTTTAGATAACTCAAGTCGGAAACAATCCTACACAGCCACCACTGGAATATAATTTTACCAATAGTATACATATTGTACCACAGTAGCCAGAACTATAACTATAATATTATTACTTTCATTAATGTTGTTGTAAGCTNAGGCAAATTGTGATTTGTGATATTGGGCTTTATAAATAAAATTGATTGATCGATTGATTGATGTAATACCAATAATGTCACGACCGAACAAAGGACCTGAACCCAAATGCACGACTCGAGAGGCAAAGTACAAAATCAAAGTTTATTAAACACAAAATGAAAATCACTCGAGAGAGAGGAAAAATCTACACTAAGTCTAAGAACAAAAAAAGATCTAGGAAATAAACGCTAGACTAAAAAACAAACAGAAAATCATTCTACTGAGGCTGAACTATCACTATGAAAAAACAAACAGAAAATCACTCTACTGAGGCTGAACTATCACTATGAAAAATCAAACAGAAAACAAACATGAACAAAGTATCAAAATAACAAGACCTGGCAATGGCAAAATGGCGTGGATACGACGCTGGTTCTCTGACACGAAGGACAAGACGAACTGGCACAGGACAAAGGGAGACACAGACAATATATACACACAGGGTAAGGGCACAGGTGGAAACAATCAGGGGCGGGGCAGACAATCAGACCAGCGGGAAAACACACAGGGGAAGGAGCAAGTTGCCTGAAACGAGAGGAGAGTTAACTTTCAAAATAAAACAGGAAATCACGAGACATCATAGACACAAGACAAACTGATTAAATTAACTTTACAACATTTCTTGGTTATGACAAATAATTTTACTGTATCTTAATCTTTATCTGCCACTCTGCATAAATACCAGGTTTATACAGAATAAATAGACATGCAAAATAAAGAAAAAGCTGCGCACCATTGGAGCATTGATTTAAAATTTAAATGTCAATGTTATGCATTAACCTTCTAAATCTCACATATTCATTTTAGTATTTAGCAACCCCTACTAGTGAGTCAAATGTGTTCTTGTTGATGTTACATACAGTTCTTGCACACACAGTAAGTGCTCATATGGGGTGGCAGGATGCCCGTACTGGATGTGCAGACACTTTTTTGCAGGTTGACATATAGATTAAACAGAATCATTGAGTGTGTGCATCTTGCCTTTCTACGTATGCACAAGGCGCACATGTCTGGCAGCACCTTCCTTTGCTTACAGCATACAGTTTGCGTCTCTCTCAGCATCTGTGTGCGCATTCCTGTATGTTAGCTTATATGTGTAAAAGCCTGCAGTGTGCCAAGAGAAGGTGGAGGCATCAGCACTGCCTGCCAGTGGTGGGAAAGCAGCTATTGGTGGGTTCCCAATTGAGTCATGGGGAATAAGCTGCTACGATTAGGTAGAGCTCCGGTCTGGTATCTTTGTTTGTTGTGGAGCTTAAGTTCTTAAGCGAGTACTGCTTAGAGGTGAGGCCTCAGACTTGCATTCCTTCCTCTTCCTGTCTTTTTTTCCTCCTCTTTACGCCATCCTCCCCCTCCATTGTATTTTCCTTTTTTTCTCCTCTGATGCCTCATAGAAAGGAGAGTGAAAAGACATGATAAGAGGGTTCTAATCCATGCCAGCAAACAAAGGCAGTGTTTTTTACTTTGAGGTGAAGTGGTATGCCGCACTAGAACTCTTTGCGTCACTGCTGTCTTTGGTGCATTCATTGTGGGATTGCCCATAAAACACAAGTGTGTTTACTGGGGAGAGGGTGCTTGTACACACACCCTATTCCCCTGTTGATTTCTCCCTCTCATTATTCAGCCACTCTTACACAAGTGCACACACAAACACACACATAGAAATACACTTACAAAAACACACAAACATGCAAATCGCCTGCGCACAAATCCATCATATAAAGAGTGCACATGCAGACACAACACAACTTTGCACATGTCTATGCACATGTAAAAAACACACTTGTATAAAGCCAAGAGTCTTCACACACTCTCAGACACACACATACACACACACACACTCCTATCCGGGACTAGTGATTAAAAGCCATCATTATCTTGCTATGGCCATAATGAGAAGCACACACCTGTTTTCCACAGCTGTTCCTGATCACAAGCTGTCGTCATTCACTCTAGGACCAGACGCTTTGGAGGTGATGCCATAAATCACCAGCCGAGAATCTAGTCACCACGGAAACAGGCCTCATTAGAATCAGCTAACCGAAAAGAGTCGTCCTTTACCCCTGCACTCAAAGTCCTGGAGCAGAATGGGCTTTAGTCACCGCAGCTTTCAGCCTAGCCTTTGACGCCGAACACATGCAGAAATGTAGCGTGAGCTCATCGTGTGTGGAAGCAAAGGTCCGGTGATGACCGTCGTCATGAGTCACGGAGTCACATGTGGGCTTAAGCATGGCTGACATACAGCAGGAGAACATAATATCATCCCTGTTCTCTCTAATGCAGACAAGTTAATTCGTAACAGAGTTCAGTTTGCATAAAAAGTTCTGTGTAGATGCTATTTCTCATTTTATTTCACAGTTTAAGTCATATACAGGCCTGTGTTGCCACATTGGGAAATGGGTCTGAGAGCTGGTGTCTTTGCTGCTGGTAAACCTACTACCTCTCCATAAATGTCACCACTGACAATTTGCGGATGGATGATGTGACATCTCCACCAGCGTCTTCCATTAAAAGGCTTTTTGCCCCTCGAACAAGACAACCCAACGACATTCTTGAATAATGACTGACAGAGTGGACTGAGATGGTTACGAAAGAGTCGTTGATGCTCCATTTATGTCTTTCCTTTTTAACCACTGTCCAGAATCAATCACGCAGACTTATAAGACGGCAAACTGTTGAAATTGTTACTAAATATTGTTGTTTAATGACAAAATAGTTGAGTGCAATATTTGATTCTACCCTGAAAGCCAAATAAAAATCACTGAGTGTATTAATTATATCCACAGCTTAGATGATGTGTTTTTAATAGCAGAGCTGTGGACGTATAGTATATTCTATAAGGACCTGTAAATCCCCTCTTTTAATGTGTGAGACTGGGTTCAACAGTGACATGGTGGGTGTTAAGGAGTGGTTTTAAGGATAAATTTAACAGCCAAATGTGGTTGCTCTTGGCTGCAAGCCAATTGTGCAAGGGAGTAATTTTCCATATGCCAGTCTACCTGTGTGTGTGTCTGCCCTTTTTAATAAGGTGCTGCTTATCATCAGATCCATGTGCCTGGCTTCCCCTCTCTGTCTGTGCCGCTGACTGTCTGCCTCACTGTTTGGATTCATAGCAGTAAAACAGAAAACACATTTTAGCAGCATTTTCTTTGAGTCTGGCTTTTTGATTTTTACTCTATCCATTCACCTTGGATGGTCTGTCTGCGACCAACAACAACACATTCAGACAGGTTGTCAACCTGTCTGACTGAGAGAGAGGAGAGAGAGAAAGATACAGGGGGTGCAGACAGGTAGGGGATGGAGATGGATAGGGAGGTGATGGATTGAAAGTGAGAGGTAAAGGTGGGAGGTTGTGGTGTTGTCACAGTGACAGAAATTAGACTTTGAGAGAAGTGATCCGATACCAGTGCATTACAAAAAAAATAAAATAATAATAATAAATAAATAAAATTTTAAAAAAAAAAAGAAAAGATAAAATAGAATAAAAAAAACTCAGACAAATTTTTTTTTTGTGGGTGCTGAAATTGGCATAACTAGTCTAACTAGCCAACCTTCGAAACTAAAGTCTTGCTTACTGCACGTTTTTTTATGCTATGCTATTTACAGGAAATACATTTTTCTTTGCTGCTCTGCCGCTCTGTAATGGTGCAGCTCAACTTGCTTTGTAAGCTACTGTTTTTAGAGCCATGAAGAAGATTTTATTCCTGGGAAAAACTGCTGTTTTATCAGATGTTAAACTACTTAAAGTTTATTTATGATTACATGGTATGGAATCAGTGACTCTAGTACTCACTGATACTCAGTCCAGCAATTTACGCAGTTTTGGAGACATTTCCGATCTAGGGTTGGTCATGATATATTATATCAGGGTATTTTTGTGATAATGATATTCTTGACGATATGACAAATTAGTGTAAAAAAAAAAAAAAAGTTATTAATTTAAGAAAATAGAATTGCAACAAAATAAGTGATATAGTTGCACGTGTTAACCTAACAATTTGCCTTCAGATATTCAGTAAAAACTAAATAAAAATGATCTCTCATTTCTTTGGTTTGTAAACAACAACAGTAACTCAGATTGTGATTCACATTCTGTATAAAATATTAATAGCTCCCAAATACAAAATTACAAATACAAAAAAATACACCCAGGGATCTATATATATAAATCAGGTGATTTCCTTTTCATTTGGCAAAATCCTAAATGATTGAGTTGTTTTTTTTCCACCTGGCCCTTTATGCTCTGCCATTTCTCCTCTAATCATCACGCTGTAACCTGTGACGGGCTGTTATGATACAATAAATACTGCACATTCACAAATATGTTGTTTTCTGTTGAGCCATGAGTGTTGATGCCGTTGACGACCCCGACTCCTGTGTGCGCACGGCGAGAGAGGAGAGGCAGAGACGCTGTGCTGCTGCCAGAGGAGCTGCTGAATGAGTTCCCTCTGAGTGGTGACTTGCTAAAAGAGTCTGAGAAGTCCTGGACTGTTCATAAAACATTCAGGACGTCCGGGCCTAACAAGGCCGCAGTTTATTCCACACTACCGAAGCTGCTCTTCTTTTTGGAACCACCGCAGAGTCGCTAACAAGTTAACTTTCAGCCATGCTTGTTGCTGCCGTGGGCAACAGTATGACGTCAATATGTCAACATGTCCAAATATCACAAGTATCACGATATGCATTTTTCATATCATACTAAAAAATATACTGGTATTATCATGAACAAGATGATATGGCACATCCCTATTCCGATCCTGTTATAGGTATCAGAACATCCAAACTAGAGGTAAAATTCCCTTTGACTGTAATTCTGTACCGTGTTATACTGTGATACAGTACACTTTCTGTTATGTCAGTAAATGCAAATCAAAGGATGAAATGCTCTACAACGTGGGTGTGTGGGTTTTGCACTTTATTGTGTTTAGCCACACTTCATTAGATCAACTTTGTGTAATATTTTTGAAGGATTTTTTAGATATATAGTTTGGTCTTTGTCTTGTCAACACTGTTTTTGAAGTGGGTCCATGTTTTGCTCCATGTATCTGTTTGCTCAGCAGGTTTATAAAATTCAGTATTAACTTACAGTGATATTAAACTGTTGCCAGAGATATTTATCTATATTGCATTTGTCCAACCATTCATCAAACCATCTTGTAGTTACTTATTCTGCACAGGGACATGAAGGAAGCCAGTGCAGTGGGATAGACCAGATGGTATCCTCTGCATCTGTAGCAACACTCAGAACGAGCTAAGAGATTTAATTCCACCATCATACCCTGTGTCTGCCTGTATGGTTTCCTCCAAAGGGAGGTCTCCTGGGTCAGGTGCCTGAGCCACTTCAATTCACTACTGATATGTGCTTTTGATGTAATCTGAGTGTCACTGTGGTCATATTTGTCCTCTTCCTCCCTGTTTGTAGGCTCAATCTAATATCCACCCCTCTTTACTTGTTTTGACATCATCTGTGGCATTGTTATAATTCTGCAGGCATTTTTTTGTCAAGTAGGAGCCTTCTGCGTTTAGATAACAAAGAGTGAAGGGTGTGAGGAGAGATGAGAGGGGAGCTGAATATGGGAGGCTTGACTCGGATCAATATGCTTGCACTGGGATGGAGGGAGAGTGAGATAAAGAGAGAGCAGTTTTCTCACCACTGCAGTATATTGATATACACTCCCAAGCTTTTCTCATTACTCCGCTCTGTGTGTATGTGTGTGTGGGGTGTCCACTCAGCAGCACTGGGAGAGGGGTTTCAGGAGTCATATACAATGTGCCCCGATGCTTGTTTAAGCACAAATTACATCTCACTGCAGTCAATAGATTGTCCTGATAACTTGTGTCTCCCCCCCTTCCTCCCTCTATCTCCCTCCATCTCTTTTCTCTTTCTAGGTAAGTAACAAAAAAGCAGAGATTTTATCTGAACACGAGAGGGCTTGGAAGGTAACGTAATCATGTTGATTTTTTTCTGTTCTGTGGGCATGAATCTCGGATCTTTAAGGTGGTGAAAAACCTAAAAATCATCTTCAGCATCACTTCACTGTCAGCAGCATTCCTACAGACATGATAAGTAATAATGAAAACACATAGTGAATTATGTTTCGGGACATTACACCAGCCACATAATAAAATCTCAGCGTATTTTATCACTAACTGTAAGGTTGCCAGACTGGGTAATGGACCTGGCATGAGCAGCATGTGCCTGCACTGCGATCACCTAATGGTGGTGTTGTGTTTTGCTGCTAATCTGTTTATCTAATCAGATGCTGAAGTTAGGGGGTCTATCTCATTAACTTGCAGGATATTGATTTCCCGTGTTTAGTGCAAAGTGCTCTGCAGCAGCCTGCTTCTGCACTCCCAGATGGGAGGAATGCAGGTTGCTTTCCTCGTAGCTCATCAATCGATCTCGCCTCAGCTCAGGCTTGCTGTGTTGTGCTGTGCTGTGTATGAGTGTGTGTGTGTGTGTGTGTGTGTGAGGGAGAGAGAGAGAGTTTTGTGTGCCTGCAGTCATGCCTTGGTGTAAAAAATAGCTACCAAAGCAGATTGATTTGCTAGAAAGACATGTTTTATGTTTAGAGTCAGCTGGAAATAAAGACAGAAAGATGGATGGTGTTGGGGAGAAATTGGCTGTTAGCATCGTTTTATCTCTAGATAGGCTATAAAAACACATCATTATAACGAGCGAAACCTCATGGTGGAAAACATGAAATTAAATCAGGATTATTATACATTAAAAAAACATTATTTATGCTCTGATGTTTTTCTGATCAATAAAAGATAGTCAGATACACCTAAAACCTTGTGTAACTGTTGCAATCAATAGCCTGTGCATAAATATTCTTTTCTAATGCATCAAATATGTGATGAAGAAAAAATCTAAATGAGTTCACCAAAGTGCAAAATCCTGCACTACTCATTGAGCTTTTGAGCTAAACATCCCTAATCTCACCATTCAGAATCACTAACCTGTGTGCTGAGGCATGAAAAGCTTTCATGATTTTTTTTTTCTTATTCTGGTTTGGTTGGGAGAAGCCAAAAGTGTTAGTTTAGGACTGTATGCTGAAAGAGAAAGCAGGTCTGAGGCTACTTATCATTTCACTGAGCATTTTATATCTTTTTTTTATTTACGAAAGCGGTTCTCAACTTCTGTGGCTCGTGGCTTCTAAAATGTTCATGGATCAAATTGATTGTACATGTTGCCGTTCTGCTCCTCTGCTGAGAGGCAGTGCGGTGATGCATGGATCGTCACTTCTGCTGCCGTCGGCTAGATTATGATAAATGTGTGGGAGTGGCTTCTCTTGCATGGAGCACATCGATGAGAATGTGTGCCATTTGCTGCATTGAAGGTGGTGTGCGAGTCCGTGCGTGTGCGTGTGTGCGCGTGTGTGTGTTTGAATCTGTGTGAGGGCAATGCGTCATTCTGCGACTTGCAGAAGCCCAGGAGCTCCCCTTTGGTAGCTCCCATGCTGCTTCTGTCCGTTATGTAACTATGCTGTTCTCACACTATTGCCCTTTCTCTCTCATTTCCTCCTTCTCTTCCTTTCCTCATCCCTCTCTTCTGTTTTGTTTTTGTGTACGTATGTGCAGAGTGAAGCAATTTTTGGGAGTTGTGTTTGGGTGGGATTTAGGGGATCTTTTGTGCTGACGTAGAACTCGAAAAGAGTGTGTGCCACAATGCAGCAGCCAGCAACTTGTAGAGGCATCTAATCAGTATTCTGTTTGTTCTCTCATTTTCTTTTTTTTGTCTCTGCTTTGCTCTTTCTGTCTGTTCCTTCCTTGTAGAATAACTGTATTCTCTTTGTGTGTGCATTCATGCATCCATCCACACCCACTCGCACTCTGCAGCATACCCTCCTGTGATACAGCTGGAGTCACAGTCGCAGAAAACACATTTTTTTTATGAGCACTCCCTTTGTATCAGTCACTTTCATGAGAATTCAGTTAGTCGCCAGGGAGTTATTATTTCTCTTGTAAAGAAAAATAGATAGAGAAAGTGGTTTGGAGAGGAGGTACGGGGGAGGGAAGGAATTTCAATCTGTCATACTTAGGAAAAAGCGTATAAAAATTATTATTATTTTTATAGATACATTCACACTGAGTCTAAATTTCCTGCTATAAATAGAAAAAGATTTATTTAATGAATCCGAAAATGGTTAAATTGCATCTGCCTGATCAATTCTTCCCTTTTACACAATGGCTGACTGGATGATGTTTGCACCAGGCCAGGCTCGGACAATGGATGACCCACTGTACATAACTGTGCCATGGGACGCAGCTGTTTTACAGTCAGTGGGAGCAGGTGTTTTGTCAGCGTGGCGTGCCCATTACCTTTGTGGACAGTTTTAATGGTAGCAGTAACATGATATTTTGTGGATCTCTTGCAGGAAAGCTCACTATTTGTTTGCACCCTTCACGGTAGAAGTCACTGTGCGGGGTCACATACAGAGCGGCACACCTGCAGCTGACGACGTGTTGCGCAGAAAGGAAGAATCCGCCCTCACATATTGAAACTTGGCTGTTGGAGATGGACCCTGTGTTTTTGGGTAAATGTTATCATTGGGGAAATTGGTTATCTATTGACATCTCCTGGAGAAATGGTGATTGTAGCCAGTGGTTGGAAGTAACATGTCACTTGAACTCTGTTACAGCAACAGAGGAATATTTTTACTCTTGAGTTGATTTTCAATCAAATATATAAATAATTGTACTCCGTCACATTGGGCTACACACACTTTTTTTGATATATTAGTCATGAATAATTTTTATAATGAGTTGAGCTCACAGGCACGACAGGGATTGTCCTGTACACACGCACACACCCATGTTGCAAACCGTGTCCAAGCTCTGTAACCCCTGGATTCCAGTGGGCATCTCTCCGCTCTGCTCTACTCTGTTTCCTTGTTTTGTTTTAAGAGATTAAATAGTACATATTTTGTCATTTGTCTGGCTCTGGATATGTCACCTTAATGACAATTAACGCGCACATTACATTTGTTATTACCTGTTGAGGCATGTTTAAACATACATAGTTACTCACTACTTGAGTAGTTTTTTACAAAATACTTTTTTTACTCTTACTCAAGTAGTATGAGTACTTTTAATAGAGGCAATATTATTAAAAAGTAAGGGCTCATACACATGATGTGTTTCTCACTGCCTGCAAAACACAAGGTTGGGTGCTAAGCGCTGCTCTTGTGCGTACTGTAGCTCACGAGGTAGAGGGGTTCGTCCACTAATTGGAAGACCAGCAGATCAATTTCTGGCTCCTGCAGTCTGCATGTTGAGGTTTTCTAGGGCACAATACTGAACTCCAAATTAATCCTGATGGTCATGTTGTGTGTAGGCCTGCACAATTGTTTTCCATTTTTTTATTTATAAGGACAATGCACATTAATCAACATTTCTGTTAATGTGCCAATGCTTGATTTTCAACTGCAGCTCTTTGACAAGATGTTTTGAAACCAATAAAAGGATAAAATTCACAAGACGAATTCACAGGACAAAGACAGCATAAAGACATAAAGACAGCATAAGGACTACAGCAAACAGAAATTCTCAAGATGGAACAGAAGCCATGCAAAGCAACAAGCAATGGCAGAGCACCAGTACAATACAATAACACAATAACAACAAACAGCATGTTAGCACAAACGGACATGCAAGCAGCATGAAGCACCAGCACAAAGCTTAGCATTACATTCAGCCATGCAGAGCAGCAATAGAAAGTAAACATAGATAGAATACAATAGTCATTATGTAGGTCTTAATAGAATGTTAAAACATGCATTTACAGGTAAGCAGTACAGTCATGTGCATTAACACACAAGCCATGGGACACAAAGTTTGCCATGCTGTTAATAAAATAGATCAAATATTACTGAAATTGCAATATGTCCAAGCGTGATATCCAAATTGCAGGAGCTACAACTTTTTGATAAAGGTAAAATGTGTCACAACATACCATACATATAGATAAAGCATTGTAGTGCTACAAAGATGCCCCGCCCAGCAAATCATATTCCAGATGTAGGGGAACATGCTTGCTTGGTACAGACCCCAGCAACAACCACATCATAATCTTTTTTTTTTTTTTTTTCCCTGTGAAAATGAAATGCAAAAATTACAATTCCACTCAAGTCATATTGCAATATGACCTTTTATGCATATCCTGCTTCCCTATGCATGTGAATTTTTAACTGAGTGGCAGCTGGCATCTTGTATGGTAGCCTAGGTCACCAGTGTGTGAATGGGTGAAGGTGACATGTAAAGTAAAATCCTTTTGAATGGTCGTAAGACTAGAGTGGCGCTATACAAGTGCAAGTCTGTTTACCACTTTCGAAGAGCGCAGTGGCAGGTTGCGCCTGACTTTGCCAGGTGACCATGACCTACTAACCAGATATCCCGAGGTCAAAACTGATCTTCTTCCAGGCATGGTTTTTTAGGTGTGTATTTGAATATTGTCTGGCTAGCCCTGGACTAACATGATGAACTCCGCCATATTTACCATGGACCAATATTTACGCAAGAAAGGAAGTGCCGGCTGTGGCTTGTTGTTCCTCGTCACATGACATGCAGTGTGTATTGCAGCGTTCCAAAAGTGTCGCTCTCAATGTTAAGTGCACCTTCCGTGCATCTACATTTGCAGCAGAGGATTTGAGGACAAAGAAAACATGGCGTGTGAACGGCCCCTTACAATACTTTTACTTGATTTTTGTTTTCTCTGCCCACCACTGATGCTAGCCCACTTCCAGGACAATCAGTACAAGTCACGATCCTGGACCACCATCTCTTGTCTCACCTTGGATATCTCAGTCACTGAACAGCCAATAATGTTTGTGACTTATTGTGACTAATGGAGTCAAAAAAAACACATCAGTTAAGTGCAAGTATCAAAAAGTATGATGTTCTCCAACCAACACTGGAGCGCATTTTTGTGTCTGTGTACAAGTAAGTCTTCATTGCTCACAGCAAAAAATGATCAGGTAGTGAGAGAGTGGGTCGACCACTTCATTATAAAATAATTCCTAGAACGCCCTGAACATCAGGGAGCTTTATATAACACATCTGAGGGTGGAATTTTCTTCAGCAGTCTCTTCAGGTGGGTGAATACCTGCCGGTGATTATTACTCAGTTTTTGCTCTTCCCCGCTGTGTCAGTTTCCCCAGAGGTCAGATTTCTGTGACTGTTTTCAACAAATATGATCCACCAGATGGTTTATAGTTTCCAGTAAAGCAGTAGGTTCTCCCTTTGATCTCACATTTGAAAAATTTCGAGTTGTGGTTAATGCCTCTGCACTCGCCTGCCTGTTGGAGCCTGCAACTACATCAAACACACACAGATGGTGCAAAGAGGCATCTCCATATGCTTGTGCACACACGCAAGCAGATAGTACTCGCACAGTCATTCACAATTTGCATGTTTTCAGCCGCAAGTTCACATGTGCAAAACTGAAAGGCACGCGAACGGGTCACGGTTATCTCCTCTGGACATAACATCTGTTTGCATTTGAGTGTNCACACGCAAGCAGATAGTACTCGCACAGTCATTCACAATTTGCATGTTTTCAGCCGCAAGTTCACGTGCAAAACTGAAAGGCACGCGAACGGGTCACGGTTATCTCCTCTGGACGTAACATCTGTTTGCATTTGAGTGTGACTCTATTGTGATCCATTTTTCATCCCAGCAGCCAAATCTTTTGACAATAATGAAAAAAAAACATTCTTTGCCTCTTAGACAGAGAGCAGAGTGTGTGAGACTGAATGAGTCGCTTTCAGCTCAGCGAAGGATGTCGTAATTGTTCATCCTGCTAACCTTAACCTGCACCAGCTTCACACAGATTTCACACAAATGTAACAAGCCTTACGCAGATCGCTTCTCACATCAACTGACTTTCACTTAATCTTAACGCATCTTTAAACTCAATTTTCCTCTCCCATCTCATCTGCAGTTTCACAACACTGCATCCACTAAAACGTTAAACCGTCTCTTCTATATGCTCACATGGATCACTTACCTCTCACTCTGTCTAATGACTTATAGTTCCTTAAAAAAGTTTCTCTCTGTTTGTTTCTCTGCATGTTTTCTCTGCTGCTCCTGCCATTTGTCCATTCCACTCCTCGCCTGTCTCTAGCACGAAGCCGCCACCCTCCTGCCTGGGGTTTCTAGTGGGCTGACAGGTTTCATTTGGTGATGGTGAGGTGTGGGTGAATAGGGGGTGAAAGTTTGACTTTTAAATGTCATGGGAGCCATGACAGCAGACAAGGGTGGCAAGGCTATCTCGGTCTGCTCCTCAGCTCTTCCTGTCACATCCGGTCAAGAACCACACACAGAATGCTATCACAGATATTCAGGAAGTAATACATTACTGGTAACACAATAATGTGAATACCAATGAAAAAGGTATTGTGATCATAATGCTCAACTGCTTTTATAAGTGATTTTTACGGATTTTTACTGGTCTAACTCCCAGGGCATCAGAAAACAATGTTTGGGCAGTGGCTAACAGCGTCAAATATAGACGCACAATGCACCATTTATTGTCTGTATAAGATGCAACTGGCTAGTGATGGAAAATGTAAACTGAAATCCAATACAAAAAAACCATCTGCGTCATAATTAGATGTTCAGAGCATCAGATGTAGAGTGAGAAAGTCAGCTTGGGTGGGTAGGAGGTGTGGTAGATGGACTCAACAAGTACAGGACTTTTAACCAGGAGACCAGTGTTTGTGTCACATATAAAAGTAAACTGTAAATTATTATGTCACGTCAGTCATTATTGACATCAACCACAGTCTTGTCCTAACCCTAACCATGTAGTTTTCTTGCCTACATCGAATCCTTGACCCCCTGTGTCAAGGTACACCGTAAAAGGTTGCATTGATCACATGATCACATTGCACAAATGGTTGTTTTGAACCACTCTTTAATAATGAGTAACTTTTGTGGTCACAAACCACTGTTGGTTAACAGTCGTCCTTTGATTTTATCTTAAACATTTTACATTTGATTATCTAAAAGTACCATCACCATGAATTAGCTGTTGTCTCTTTAAAGAGCAATTCCACAGCCAATTTTTTTTAATTATTACAAAATTAATCACATTTACACCATGAAAAAAATGAAACAAATTGTTACATTACTGTATTTTCTCTGTAAAAAGGAAAATGACTTGCAATGAACTCTAGAAAAAACTAGGGGTGGGGGAAAAAATCAATACCGCATAGTACAGCAATATTTTGTTGTGCCAGTAACTAACGAAGCATCAATTTTTTTATTATATAAATTATAAATATTACGAATACAAATTCAAGTTTAGGTAGCCTACTTGAATAATATAATCACTTGCTTTTTTTAGTCCACTAGATACATTTTACAGCAAAAAAATGACTAGTGAGATTAACAGACTGAAAACTTTATCTTATCAAATAATACAGATGTTGACAAAATTTTCCTTTGGGGACATTATAGCTAATAAATCACAATATATTTTACTGTAATACTCAGCATAGCACGACATGTAAAAAAAACAAAAAAAACAAAACAATAATATTGTATTGTGACTAAAATATCGTGATAATATCATATCGTGGAGCCTCTGGTGATATCCGCCCCCTAGAAAAAAGACAACATCAATTGGCAGTGTAATGAAGTGACTACATGTAATTTAGTAACTCAAATGTTTGATTCAGAGTTTTAGAGTTGCTTTTTAAAATGTGCAGTCAAAAGACAATTGTTCAGTATGTTTGGAGATACGAGACATTTTAACAAATTTAGTATTGACAAAGAATGAATTATCCTTCTTTCAAGACACCGAGTATGTTGGTTGCCCATGACTCCCGAAATTATATATAACCATTGGAGAGTACCAGCGTTAGGCACAAATATCAACACACTTGGTTAATGTTGTGAAGCGGTTAGGGTTACGCATCAGAACCATTTGGTAAGGTTTAGAAATAACATCACGGTTTGGCATAAAGTTAGAGTTTTGAGGGGTTTTTTTTTAGCTTATCCACTACTTAGGCTTTGTCGCTCTTTACGTGTCACCTGTCCTCCTCCTTTGCTCTTGTCATACTTATGACAGCCACTAGAGGCCGCCACCCAACAATAAACTTTAATATGGGTCATAACAAGCTGCTATATGGCTGCTTTCTTTGTCTCAACTTAAATAAGGTCTGTCGCACAGGTTGGGAACTTATTCTTAATGGTCTAAGCTCCAAAATGTGCCAGGTGAATATCAGATTTGCAGAGCAGCATTGTAATTACAATCAACCTCTGATTAGTGAGGTCATTTTCCCAGTTCAACTGTGCAGCAATTCATCATTTCATTCATTTGGCAGGCTTTTAAATCAATTGCACTTTAGACTTCATTATTCTACAGGCTTTTAAATGGTTATCCATTTGGCTGAGGACAAATCCGTTTAGGAAGGCTTCCCACGTGCAGTATTCTGTTTGTGAATCTACACATTAGGGAAAGTATATGAGGTAAGACTGAAAACAGCTCGATATAACTGCTTGTTTTTGTGTTATAAGAGCTTGTTATTTCTGTAATGGACATGTGACACATTTATATCTCACATTTTATCCTCCTTTATTCTCCAGAAAGCTGCTCTGCCCCTTTAAGACTGTATGAGGCCTTGTAACCCAGCAGATGGCTTTTTTTTAATTCTGTGTTTTTACTAGTTTTGAAAGTTTTACATTCACTCTGCTCCTTTGCTTGTGTTTTATCACCGTGCGTGTAAACTAAAATATGACCCTAATATGCAAGTATTTGGAAGGGCGTGTGCTGTTCTGTGTGACAGACGCCGGTGGTTTCCTCCACAGTTTGCAGACAGAATGTCACAGACTGAGCCATTTTCAGAGTAAGATAATTTTACAGCCTGCAAGCCTCCTCCTAACCTGTAATTACTTTAACAGTTTAATGTCACACAAGTCCCCCACAATGCTCTTTCCTACATTCTGCGCCCTTTTCATAATTCATGCCCTTTAATGGAATTTAGGACAGTTAGAGAAAAACATGGGAGAGAAAAGCTTTGCAATGAATTTCCATTACTCAATTTTCCTTCCACAAAAGTCATTCACATCTCTTGTTCATTCAAAGAGTTTATCTCAGGTTTTACTCAGCAGCTTGAATGAATATTTTCTTTGTCTTGTTCCCTGCCTTGTTCTTTCTGTAACTTGTTTTAGTCAGGCTAGCGGCATGGCTCCAGGGATGGAAATGTCACTCCGTCAGTCCACCACTTTGGTCCAGACGGAAATAACAGCTTACGGATGGTCCACAATTTTGTACAGACACTTATGTTCCCCTCAGGATGAATTGTAATCACTTTTGTGATCCTCTGACTTTTTATCTGGTGCCATCATCAGGTCAGAAAAGGAAAAAATCCAATTTTGACCAAGTACCTGTAAAAGACATTCCCGTCAGCCTCAGCTGTGCTTTGTGTTTTGTGTTAACGTTAGCATTCTAAGCCTAGACTGCATAAAAGAAGTGGACGTAAAGCTATGGTGATGTCATTCATTGGTTTGTGGACCCTGGCCATTGGTTCGACATCCCATTGTTCGACCATATTAAACTCATTGTTCCGAAGTCTGTTCCGAAATCATCATGATGCCCTGTGGTTAAGGTCTGGTTAGGTTTAGGCACAAAAACCACTTGGTTAGGGTCAGGAAAAGATCATGGTGTGGGTTAAAATGAAAAAGAAAGTGACAAACACATAAGCCGTGAGCCTGCTCCGCCTCAAGCCGGTCGTGGCGCACCATACGCCCGCCGCGAGCCATTCAGCACCGCGGACAGTACGACTAATGGGATGTCGAACCAATGGGCTGTCGAACCAATGACATGGACCCCCTGAGGACATGGCTGTGGTAGAGACTTGTCAATCACAAGGTAGCAATGCCCTAAAGCAGACCCTGCTTTATTGTCTATTTTACTCCAAATGGGACCATAATTTACTAAATAAACATTGTGCTGAGTTTAAGAAGACTTGAAACTAGTGATTGGGGTCATAAACACATTAGAGAAATGTTTACTAAGGTAATAAATCTAGTCAGAAGTAGGACTGTTTTCTCATAGAAAAAACAAAACAAAAAAAACGCCAATTCGCAGTGTTGTACCAACGTAGTGCCTTTATTTTGAAAGAGACTGTATGTAAATGTTAAATTTCCTGTGAAAACAGAAGTGTATTTTGAAAGAAGACAATGCATGTAACACACCCAGGGTTAGCCTGGTTCCAGACCATAGACCACGCCCACTCAACTGAGTAGGCTTGCATCTCTGGTCTGGCATACTGCAGTGAATTTGCGATTTATCTCGTCCAAACGATGGACGGACCAATGAACGCCGGGGGTGGGGGCGGGTCTAGCGGTTAGCCAATCAGCGCCACGCTGTACGCCGGTGGGTAACTGGTGAGGATAGCAACAATGGCGACCGCTACATATCCTACAGACCACATTAACGATGCTATCGAGGTATTTCGCCACTACTCGCGTTAATGGAGGATCAAATCAAGGAAGCTGCTAAACTGGATTTAACGGCGATGCAGCTGGGCGTGCACAACAACAGAGACATTTTAAACGGGCAATGCTCGCTTGTTTTCGGCACCCCCGAGGCGTCTAATGAAGTCAGATTCTGGGTGAGTCGTTGATCTCTACTGATTGGTTAGGGAAAAATCAAATTCCCTCCCCCTTGTAAATCGCCTTCAATGGAGGCGATGTCAGACTGAAGGTTCTGGGAGTTTCAGTCTGACACTCAGGCTAACCCAGGGTACCTTTCGCGTCGTATGTGGACGTGGAAGGTCCATGACCAAACACGTCAATATGTGATGAGGTCGGAGTGAGAATGTGGTGCTATTTTACTCCAAATGAGACTATTATTTACTAGATGAACATCATGCTGTGTTGAGGAAGACTTGAAACTGGTGATTGAGGCCATTAACTCATTAGGAAAATGTTTACTGAGGTAATAAATCAAGTCAGAAGTAAGACAGTTTTCTCGTAGACTTCTGTACAATCACACTCCACTTTGCAACAAGTGGAGTTGCCCCCTGCTGGCCATTAGGAAGTATGAACTTCTTTTTTATTAATTAATTTATTTTAATTTGCCTTCTCACTTGTTTTTGGATAACCTGTACTTTAAGATACTATTACTATCTTGATATCTGTTATTTTATGTACATGTTACTTGATTTGACGTGGTTTAGGTTGCTATAGATGTTCTTTCTTAAGGAAACAATCAAAAGTATGATTTAAAAAAATGAAAAGAAAGAATGCAGGTTTAAGGTACTTCCACACTTGATTCTAACATGCTAATATGGTGAACATGGTTAGTGTTATAGTCATGCTAAGCATTGGCATGTTAGCATTATTATTATGAGCATGGTAGCATGCTAATATTAGCATTTAGTTCAAAGCACCTCAGTGGATAAGTACAGCCTCACAGAGCCACTATCATGGCTGTAGAGCAGACATTGTGCTAGACTTTTTCGTCGCCGGTCATTTTGACCGACAGGGTCATAAAAATCCGGTCATAATCTATTTTTACCGGTCATTTTAATTTTCGTTTTTAAATGATAATAAAGATATTCAAAGACATTTAGTTTTCATTCGTTCGTTTTTAATAAATCCAACAAGCAAGTTATAAAGTGTGCATTAATAAGGACATGAACGAAAAGATGAACAGACATCCACACAACCGTGCCATTAGGCTTCGCCCTGGACACCGGATGGCACTAACGCGTCCGGTGTGTCCAGGGCGTTATGTAGTTATGCCTGTAGGCTCGGTGACACAAAATTAAAATTGTAATGAAGTGGTTATGGTATTGAAAAATGTGGTCGGTTATGCACTGTTGTGTTATTTTAAATCATAAACACGGTATTTTCTCCTCATGTTCCTCAGCGCGTGCTGTTGTTATTTTATTTTGAAAATTGGCCGGATTCTCTCGTCTTTTCTGTGTCCGACTTACTACTTAGTCTTACTCTTGTGTAGTTATCATTGATCACATACATAATTATACACTATATATTTGCTTTGTATTCATTTCCCTTTAATAAACCTGTAGATAAGTTAATGTTAATGTGGAGGCTCAGGAGCCTAATGCAGCTCAGTACCAATAATAAATTAGATACACCGCCTAAAATCAAACACTGACCGGGATCAAAGTGAAATTCTTCTTAATTCATTTAGTATAACAGCAGACATTCGCTGTCCCCTGAGCCTACAGTAATTAGCGTATCACCGCAGGTCATCATCAGGTCATATCATCCCCCAGAGGAAACACTAATCACACCCAGATAGACACTCAATCCAACCAGTGCTGTGATTAAGGCTCAGTCTAGTCAGCCAGTGCAGGGGGAGCCAGTCGAGCGCCTCGGCTGCAACAGTGACACAACGTTGGTGCAATGCAGGAGAAGTCTATTTTTGGAGGGGTTGAGCAACAGAGCTGACACCATGGCTGGGATTGGAGGTGCGGAGAGTATTGGATGGGATGGATACAGATATTTACTTTAAGGGGGTAAAAGTGGGAACAATCTGTAGATCGACACAATGAGAGGGAGAAACAGGTAGCTGTTACAGTGAGACTGTGAATGTAATCACGATGCACTGTTAGCATGCATGTGTCTTTGTCACATCTGTGAACAATATGTGTCTTGTCACCTTTCTATATTGTTGACAACCGTAGCTTAGAGAAATGTCCTTGCAGATACAGCTGGCAATTAGAACAAAACAATTTATCACATTAAACTAATTACACTGGTGTCCACCTGCAGACACAAATATTGGCCTGGTACGAGACAGTGCAATTAATAGCCCGGCAAATGCAATGCAAGAGAGCCACAATGGAAATAAGTTCTCTTTAAACTTTAATGTGTTGTCCTCTGCATTTTAAATAAGTCTATTTGTTGCAGTGTGGCCTGTTATATTTATATATACAGTATATTTTTGATATGTTAAATAAATAAAATTTTATTGTGAATTTGAGCAAGGTACATCTATCACAAGTATGTTTTAACTAACTGCTATATTTTTTGTAAAAAAAAATTTTACACTTTGATTTTATGATAATGAATATGATTGGCCACCACAACAATTAGACAATTTTTAATTTGAGAGTGACAGGTTTTGGATGATTTATGAGGATTTAACCCACAGTCAGTCTGTCTGTAGGCCTAAGACATATTTTCATTTTAATGACCTTTTTCACAGTGGACATTTTTGCTTGTTATAGCAGGAAAAGCAGATGTGATTAATATCATTAACAATATTTTACTAATATACCATATCAGTGAGCCAGCATGCAGAACAGCGTCGCCCTGGAAAAGATTAAGCTAAAAGAACTGCAGTCTTTATGAATGTCATGAATTATACCTCTGCTTTTCCCGCTGTGACATGTTGAAATGATTGCCACTGGGTCACCAACCTCTCCTGTCAAACATCAATTAGCTCACTGTAAGCTAGCTACATCTGTCACTGCGCAACGAGCTAAAGAGCTGCCGCCTTTGGGCATTGTCACTATGGCAACGGTGCAAAATGGTAATTGGTGTTGACATTAATGAGCCCTCGGATTTTAAAGTGGACACAATACAACTGACTGGTGACCACTCAGATTTTAAGACACCCTAACAAGCGTACTCCCAGATTCATACACTTCCGAAATACACTTGCACCCCTGGGTGAGCTTCATTTGATGACCTGGGTGCAAAGCTCTTATTAAAATGTAAAGTGCAGCATCTAATTGGTGCTATTTACCCCCCGATAGCAGCAGATAAAAAGGCAAGCTGGAATTAACTAGACTTGATAATTATTACTGTGAGCTCTGACCTAAACATGTGCATTCATTTGTCTGAGGAATAGGAGGCAGGTCAGTTTGGACGCAGTGTGTGACCCCAATCTGTGCATTTGTTTCCATACTACATTAGCTGCCTGCATCAAGGCATAAAAACTTTTCAGGGAGCATTGCTCTCGAAAAGAATTGTGGGAAAAAAGTTCAGTCACTTCCTCATTTCCCTCGCTGGCTGCTTATCATCTTAGAGAAGTGAAAGACAGGGATGATGTGTTGTTGCCAAAGCTGCAAATTGTTTACCACTTGTGCAGACACACCTTGTGACGTCAGTTGGCGAATACCGAAACCTGCAAAAAAATCCTGCCGCACTGCAACTCTTAATTAGCACTTTATTAAAAGCAGGTGCACTGGAACCAGCAACATATGTAAAATAAACTGAACGAAAAACAGTGGCTTTCACTATAAGACACATTCACAGTATGTTGTCTGCTACGGGTACCTAACTGAAGTGATAAATAAACTGTGCGTCTTTGTACTAGTGTGAATATCACTAATAATTAAGATGTTTTTTCTTACGTTTGACTGCCAGATTCTGTGGCTTCTCTACTCTCTGTTTATCACTTGTGTGAACACGCTTCTGCAATTTGTGACGTCAAGGGGGAAATACCAAAGCCAGCAATAAATTCCTACATATCCTACTCATGTTAACAACCAGCAGGATGATCTTCCTGATCAGCAGTTCACCCTTTACAGTGGATTTATGTTGTTTTAAAATTGTGATGTATAATGAGGACATTTCAGGACTGTTCTGTGAATAGTTGTCCAGTAAATGCTAATTCCCCCTATAAAGCATCTGGTAGGGTTATAGTCAAGAGAACACTTTACTTACACCCTTGTTAGTACATTGCATTTTGGACAGTTTCCAGTAGCAACTATATAACAGTGTACACAACATTGCATTTGCAACTTGTTCTGTTGATGTAAATACTGGCATTTTAAAATAGTAAATGTGATATTTTCTCTGTCAGTGTAATGGGATAATGAAGGTATCCGAGGGAAGAGCAGAGTTGATTGCACTGACTGTCGGTGAGACCCATCCTCGCCAGATGGTGTTGTAGCAGAGATTGCCTCAGGTTTTGGATCATTGATATTTTAGCATGCTCCCATATGCACCTGCTCTGGGAAAACAGCCTCATGAAGCAGTCAAAAAAAGATATCACTGTTTACAATGATGGTTTTTAACCAGATATTCATGATGCTGCTAACCACTGCCATCTGATTGAGCGGATTTATAAATGAGGGCAGATTTAGTATCCTTTCTGTTGTGCTGGGTGAGAGAAAAACACTACACATTGTAACATACTATATATATGCCTTTGAACTTTGTTTTAAGATATGAATTGTGTTTAAGGAGTACACATTATTATGGCGGGAAGTTATGAGAACATTCACACCATGATTATCGGTGCCGTTGGCAGATTGACGACTGAGATGTTACGGTGTGTTCAAACGCAAAGTGAATTTTCGCCTCCTGTAACTCGGCCGCTGGAGTAATTTTTGGAGTATTTTATTTACTAACAGCTGTGCTAACAATTGTGCTAACTAACTGGGAAATGGAGCTAACGGCTAATCTGTTTCCTAGTAAAGTACAAAGGATAGTGAACCAAGACGGCAACACTCTGTTGATCGTTTTATCGTCCACTGCACAGCTTTATTCCCCCCATTTTTGACCTTCCACAAGAAAAAGACCAGCTTAAGTTACTGAGAGCATTTTGCTAAGAAGTAACTCAACAAAAACAGCTTCCACAATTCACAAGTGCATATTTTCAGAACTTACAATGTTGCCTTGTGGCTTCACTCACTAATCTCCGAGCTCTCTGCTTGTTTGTTATATCTCTATATAGTGCTGCTGTAGAGCTGTAGAGCTCCGGGTGCCCACAGATGGCAACAATAAGTTTGTCATCCATTTCTGATTCTCGGTAACGTCAGAAAAATCTCAACCAGATTGCAACACTGACAGGCTTTAAAACACAGCATCAGTTTTGAGTGTTTGTGCCATTGGCGTTGCTTGGTCGCAAATTTAGCATCTATTTGTGTCTTTGCATTGTCTGTTGCATGTGATGGTGACACAATTATGAATGTTATGAATATTATGCTGTATTTACTTGGGTAATTAAGATCAATAACTAGACCATTGTCAAATTTAGCTTAGTGCAGTCGTTACTTTGTTCTTATATATTGCTCTCTCTTATTGTTCTTGTAAACTGTGAGCTACAGTATGTAGTCTTGCAAAATGCATTTTTTAGAGTAATTCCTGTTATGGTTGACTGAACACAATAGCTCAGTTTTCATCCTCTTGAAACAAAATATCTGATTAGCAAGATGAGAGACTTACAGTATTGTACTGTAAATTTATATAGGCCTATGTATCTTTAATCACTGCCTGTGGCGACTGGTTTCCTGTAATTCTGCCCAGTTTTATAATGAATGAAGTCCCTCCCTTCTTTCTTTTGGTCTGCCTTAAAATCAAAGAGTCGAGAAAAAAAAACCCTTCACTCCACAAGTGAGCAATTTTTTGGGCACTTAAACATTCTTCACATTCTACAAATGGCCCTTGAAGCCTCTATGTCCCCATTAGATGTGGGAATCTAATTACAAATATCTGATTTGAAGGGGGAATTAGTTAACCTTTGCTCAAATGCCACTGCATAACCATCTGTGAATGGCAAGAAGGAGGACCGGGCCCAAGGCATTTCCACAGCGACACGCAGAGTGACGGACGGACAGCTGGCCTACCTCAAAGGAACAAAACGTGCGCAAGGGATGAGGGACAGGGGACCAGTTTTCTCTCAGGCTCAAGAGAGATTTGCTTTCCTATTTGAATGTAAAGTACCTGGGATTTTTAAATCAAAGTAATGATTGAGTGGCGCCTGTGTGGATTTAATTTTTAAACTCATTTGGCTGCACGGCAATTCCAATATGTGATTATGCATTAATATGCAACACAGCTACATGGATTTTCGTGTTGCAAAACTCACCATACACTACTTCTCAGGTTTGTGGCCTGAAGAGTTGCGTCATGTCTGTTTTGTTTTGCAAAACACCCAGAGCTAAAGCAGTTGCTCTCTTTTGACTGTAGAGGTTGCTCAGCCTGCGTTCTTTGCACATCGATCCACAGATAAATGAAGAAAAGTACTTTGCTAAATGTCAGTACACGTGAAATCGATATGTACTTGTTCCGCTGTGTAATCTGGCCTCTTTCTCCCTGATGTCCAGTTACACAGAGCCATGTCGGACCACTAATGTAATGGAAAAAGGCCCGCTGATTCAAATATGATGTGATATTTTGTAGATGGAAAATACATTGTTCTGCTTACACGCAGGGGACACAAAAGATGATGGGTTAACACTGTTCTTTATGGCTGCAATATGTCATTGTGTTATATTTCTGTCAGGTGCATGTCATTTCAAGGTTTCTGTGTCCCTGCAGCAGGGCTGCATTTGATCTTTAATTTAGTCGTCATCAATCCTGCCTTGTTCTGTCACTGCTGCACTTCCTCCCTCCCTTCTTCTCTTGGTCCTGTGGTTAGAAAATTGATGAGAAAAACCTTGTCATTGGCCTTCTGGTTGTTAGCATGCTAGTACATCCACGTCATCCTTAGGCTGCATGATTGTTATTATTTTTTAAAGATCTTGCGGTTGTGGTTTGAGTCATGATTTTGGTGGGAATGGTAATTTTTGCATTTCATTTTTTCTGGAAAAAAAGATGAAATTAAAAATGAGGATGATGAGATTTTTGTTGGGGTCTGTAGCAAACAAGCATATTTCCTTACTTGCGGCATGGTGGTACAGTGGTTAGCATTGTCACCTCACAGCAAAAGGGTTCCCAGCTGGAATCTAGGGTGGGGAGCTCAAACCCAGGGTGGGGGGGCCACCCTGTGCAGAGTCTGCACGTTCTCCCTGTGTCAGCGTGGGTTTTCTCACGTGTTCCTGGGTACTCTGGCTTCCTCCCACAGTCCAAAGACATGTAGGTTAGGTTAATTGGTGACTCTAAATTACCTTTAGGTGTAAATGTGAGCATGAGTGGTTGTCTGTCTCTATGTGCTAGCCCTGCGTTAGCAACTTTTCCAGGGTATACCCTGCATCTTGCCTAATGTCAGCTGAGTTAGGCTCCAGACCCCCAACAAGATGAGCAGCTCCAGAAAATGAATAATTTAATGTTCCCTTACATGTGGAATAGGATTTGTAGGTCAGGGCAACACAGTGCTTCATTTATACCAGTCACATTTTACCTTTACAAAAAATTGCAGCTTCTGCGATTTGGATATTGCACTTGGCCAAATTGTGATTTCAGTTTATATAATTTGATGACTTGTACATCCCTCTACCTTCTCTCTTCACCTGTCTTTCCCTCTCTCGCTCACACTCCCTTTCCTGCTTTCTATATTTATTTTATTCTGCCTTCACACTATCTTTATTTTTTGCCGCTCACCTCCACTCTCCCTCTCTCAGGTTGCAGGATGAGTCGTGACAGCTCACCAGTGTTGAGTGGAGCAGGGGCCAACAGCCCCCAAAGCAGGGACTAAGATTATATAATGCTGCTGCATGCATACACACAGGGACATACAGTGTATGCTCTATTAGTGCTGAGTGCTGGCCTTAGTATCCATTTGTACGCAGGATGTCTAAAACGATATCATTTTTTTAATAATAAATCCGAGAGACAGATGGAGAGATGTTATTTTTCTGTATTTGCACATAATGAATAACAGGTGCTTCAGCGCGATGGAGCTGTTTTCTTGCTTAACCTTTAAAACCCCTTAAATTGAACATTTTGAACAACTGTTAACCCCGCCCCTTCACACATTCAGTGTACCCACACCCCCCAAGAGAAATGCATTTCTGTCTTCATTTCCCCGCAAGCAGATTCCTCAGCATTCAGCTTCACTCCACCCTATTCGAGAGTGGCTGTTGTGGCTGAAGGTGCAGGCTTACAGAGGCTGTGAGGTGGTTTGACTTTTTGGCAGGAGTTGAGAGGCCTCTGACGTGTGTGTTGGGCAGGATGTGTGTAAGAAGCAGTGCTGGATCCTGTTTTTCAGACCGCAGCAACTGGAGCTCAGCCACAGCTATGGCCTTTAATGCAAAACACACACACACACAGACACAACCTTAGTGTGCTAACCCCGAGCTCGGCTCATAACTTCCTTGCCAACACCACTCGCACACAAATGTGCAAATTGATATGCGCACACAAAGTCGCTCACACACGTGCATACAAACACAGACTGTTGAATAGACAGACATGCACTCTGGGTAACACTGAATATGATGAAATGTAGATTTGCTGCGATTTATCTTGTTATCCTTATAATGGAGTAGATATAAAAGACAGTACGGGGCCAGAAGCCGCCGGAATATGAACAGAGGAATACGTTACACTGCAGTAAGGCCAATGACATCCTGTATAACTAGTTTCTTGAAACAAACATGCCTTGAGAGGCCCCCTGCATGCTTTCACAATTACACACGCACAAGCTATATGTCACACGCACATACACACAGAGAAAAATAAGATGGCATTTGTTGTGCGGTTTGAAATTTCATGGTTCACTGGCGTGCACACAGACACTAGAGACAGACAGAGGGTGTGCTTAGAGTAGCACAAACAAAAAACAAACTGACAGGGCAACAGCAGCCTGTGCGTTGTCATGACGCAGGAGTGCTATGATAGAGACAAACACACATTACTTCAGAAAATAAAAGAAAAATAGGGAAGAAGATGGAATTAAGGAAAGGAAATGAGGGGAATTACTTCTGTCAGCGCTTTGTCCATTTTACTTTATACAGTAGAGGCTTTCCATGTGAGTATGGGAACTCCTGTGTATATGCAAATTGTACATGTGCAGACGTGTTCCTCTCTGAATGAAGTGGAGCAGCATGTGGTAAGAGGATCAATAGGTTTAGCTGACTGGATACTGAAGGAGCAGGCACACCTCTTACGCAGGGTCAGGACATCCCACTGACTGGAGCAAGGAAGGGAGGAGGAGGAGGGAGGGAGACGAGCGAGACGGAGAAAAGGGGAGATACCGAAGAGGCACTTCACTGTTTTTTTTTTGTTTTTTTTCTCTCCCCATTTCCTCACTTCCTTTCCTGGGAGGTTGTGAAAGGGCAGAACAGAGAGGGAGACACAGAGTAAGAGAGACAAAGGACGCAAAGCTGAGAGGATGAAAGCGAATGTGAGTGTGTGAGTGACTCTGTGTGTAACATGCTCTGTCATGCTGGTGTGACTACCGCTGCCTCTCCAACTGGCGTCGCTGGCTGTCAGGAAAAGCAATGTTTTCCGGAGGAATGAGTCCCTGAACCGGTTCACCATGTGGATGTGGGACAGTAATTTCCAAGCCTTTGCCGGAAGAATCCCACGGAAAAAAGAGCAGCGGCCGGAGAGCTTAGCTGGTCCTGCTGGGTGGCCACTGCACTGCTGAGACTCTCTCGCTGAAAGACAGAGTTCACACTGGGCTTAAGTCTGCCCCTGGTTTCTGCTCCTTTTTTTATTGTCACATTTATTGGGATTTTTTATTTCTCATCTGGAACTCAATAGATTTTATGGTGCTATGTAGTTTGACTCTTTGTAAGCCGGCACGTTTTGCAGTGATGCACTAGGACCAGACCAGTGAAGCTGAAAGTTCTGGAGGGGCTCTTTACTGGGAGACTGGTCTGAATGGGCACATCACAGCAGTGGATTGCAGTATGAGACACTACATATTGTGCTGGGGCCTGCAGATGCTGTGGGGCAGTGTCTGTAGATAGCTAGATAGATAGAGGGGCTCAAAGGGTGAAAGGTTAAGAGGTAGGGGACCAATCCTGACAGAGCCTCGGTATGAAGCCTGGACAATGTCCAGGTGTTCCCACTGACAGATCCATGATGCACCTCAGCCATTTTCCTTTCAGAAGGCACTCATGGATATGGTGAGTAATGGAGGTGATGATGGCTTAAAGATAAAGTTGTTTACTTTTTGTCTGTGTGTGTTTTTTCTTGTCTTTTCATGGGTGTACTGCTGTCGCTTCACTGTGCACGTAGAGGAGTACTTGAGTTCATTTAAAGTACATAAAATGTGAATTGGCGTGCAGATCCATTTGTGGGTGTGTGTGTTGTTTTTGTGGTATGGTTAGAGCTCCCTTAAGGCTAGCCTAGCCTAGCCCAGCCCAAGTGTAATTTTTTTCCCAGCTCAGCTCAGATGTATTCAGGGAAATTTATTGTTAAAGGGGCCAGACGTTTCCTGTCATTTTCTCCCACACTAAATGCCCAAGTTGATCAAGTGGAGGGCTGCGGTAGTCAGAAATAGCAAGCACACGGAGGTATTGTAACGGTGAGATGGAGACTGCTTTCCAAGAGTAAAACTAGATGGGAAAAACAGCTTGAAAAAGTGCCGTATTGTTGGGTTTCTCTGCTGTCTTGTTTTGATTAGTCATACTTAGGCGGCATATCTTGTGGGAATAGTTGTCTCACAGCTAGGTTATAAACTAGGAGGGACACAGAGGAGTCGGTGATGTCATCATAGTGGGCTGTGGGGATATGAACAACGCTTGTGTTTCCAAAATGTTTTTCCAGTGGTTTGAGCTCTTCAGTCTAATCACGCACACGATATTAAACTCACTGAACAAATGGCATTAAGGGCAGTTGTATGGCTGTCAATCAAAACCTGTTGTGTAACTGTTTCTCTTTGGCAGTATTCTTCTCTGTGGTGTGACAGTACACATGCACACACATGCAACACTTGCCACACTTTACCACAGTCTCAACCACATTTATTGTATACTGTTCAGTCACAAACAGCCCTGGGCCTCTGGGTATTCCCTATGCTTTGTTTTAAGGCTAAGCACTGACATGCACACCATATTCACTCTCTGCCTTGTTGTTTCTGTCTCTTTACACTGGTGGATGATGCGTGCAAAGGCAGGAGGATGTGGAAAGATGTGCTCAAGATCGGATGTCAATGCAATCCACAGTATGTGGCACAGATTGTACTCATCAATAGCGTCCATTAATGCGTCTGCTCATGTTGCACAGGGTGAGATGTGCATGACAATGCAGTTTAATGGGTTTTAGTGTTGAATTCAACATCAGACAATACATGGCGTAGATTCTTGACTTGAATAAATAGAGGGCCATTTACTGACCTTTTCAGCAGAGACAGTGAAAGAGAGTTGTGGGGAAGTAAATGGACCACAGGAGAATAGATTCAGACAAACAGATGAACTCTCTGCAGACGTCAAGGCACCCACGAAAACACACAAAAGAGTGTCCTCCCAGCACATATAGAGACAAAAGGGGGCTGGCCTTGCCATCAGGAAGCAATGTCAAATATTCCTTGGTAATCTATGAACATATTGTAAACAGACACAACATCCTTGTTCCTTTCTTTTGTCCTCACACAAACACACACTGTTAGGGATTACCATACACACACAGTCAGGCTGTCTCAAATACTTCCTTTAGTACACTTACATGTACTACACTGCTGACACTATGTACCTACTTGCATAGTGGGCATATTTTGACAAGGTGTTGTATCAAACCAAACATGGATGTTGCACACTCAACGTTAAAGACAGTCACAAGATCTGGCAGCTTTTCTTCTTCTGCTTGGCAAATTGCAACCCGACAGATCATTATCGCCAACATTTTCATGGACAATTACCACTCGCCAGAATATATGCTTGCTATATCTGCTTGTTTGCTCACTTGGCTTCTTCTGTATTTATTTATTATTTGTATTCCATATTGATGTGGATGTCCACGGCTGAAAGTGGCTGGCTCTACCAGCTAGTTAGTATTAGCTGCCATATTTTGTGAATATTTACAACATGTTGAGCATCCGATGACAAGTCGAATACCATAATGTTCTGCAGTGAAGACGACAATTCAACATGCATTAACACCAGACATAACTTGTGCCCATAGGCTGTATAGCTTATGCCACAACAACGGATGAGCGAGAACACCACTAACTATATCTGTGCCTGTGTCTGTTTGGCCAACTAAATTGTCTGTATCCATATCTGTACTAGGAATGGGCGAAGTTTAAGACAGAAATGCATAGAGTTTAAATCAAAAGTGGGTGGGACCTAACCAGAAGTTGTTATTGTTAGCCTGATAGTGGTATGGGTTGGTCAGAAGTTGCTATATTTATTATTCATTAGAAAACTATCAGAACAACCTCAGAATTGAGCTTCAGATCATTTTTGATGGCAGCACAGTGGTACAGTGGTTAGCATTGTTGCCTTACAGCAAGAGGGTTCCTCAAACCCAGGGTGGGGGTTTCGAACCCCTGGGGTGGGGGAGCCCTTCTGTACAGAGTTTGCATGTTCTCCCTGTGTCAGTTGACTCAGCCCTTGTAACGACACATGTAACTTCAGTGCCTGCCAATAAAATGTGCTGCTGTTAGCTAGCTAGCTAGCAAGCTAACATTACCATTGGTGTTATTGTTTGTGGTACTAAATTATTACAGCATTAACTCAATAACAAACTGATGACTTATACCCGAAAACACTGTAGTGATAGTGATGAATACAGATGTATGTTTGTATAATGCTTAGGTGTTTACAGTGGTAGTCGGCCGACATGTTATCTGAGGCCGCTCTGTATGCAACATGGGGACCATTGAGGATCAAGTGTTCAATGTTTCACACTAAACCTTTTGACCGTTATGAGTGCAACATCTCGGTACTCATAGTGCACTGCATTTTGCCATACTCACAGTAGACAGACATACAATCAAAGTGATAAGTACAAGTATAGAAGTATCTGATATGAGACAGGTTTAGATGAGTGAGCTTGTATTTGGTAGGTCGCTGTTTTATTCAATAGACGTCACCCTCAACGCAGTGAAATACAGTTTACAGTAAAGTACTTGCCCTCACTTAAGCCCTAAATAATTAAAGATACATTATAGTAAATGGTATCTCAAAGGGCCGTAGGAGCAGTAAAGAGAAAAATACAGTAACCATGTTAATCATAACACTTACTGGCTTTGATAAAGTTGTCCCTTGTTGCTGTAATTGCTTTATTAATTCGAGGCAAATCTGACTAAGATGTAATTCACACTCTACTGGGATGTTTTGTGTTGCTGAGTTGGATGGATGTGGCAAATCGAGTGACAGTGTTGCGACAACAATTCAGGGCTGTCATGGTTGTCAGAGTCGAGCATTAGTCTCAGAAAATGGGAGATGGACCTGTCAGACTCCATTTAAACCTCAGGCAGGGATTTCTTTTTCTAATTCTCTACACAGTCAAGCTATGTGCCATCATAGTGTATGAGAGTGTGTACGAGTCCAGAGGAGCACTCAGGATGATCTGTATTATTCATTGTACCTTGATAATGGACCAGTCCCTTTCTTTCCGTCGGACCTGTGGTGTACAAGCAGAGCAGCACTGAGAGAACAGAGCGTACAAAGATTACACAAAAAACACTGACCACTGACGCCACAATGAGGACATTTTCCCACCAGTCAATGAACTTGTGACAACATCTGTGTTACGATTACACCGGACGTTTTGCAAGCTTTTTGTCCATGACTCTATCTGTATCTGTAGAGTACTTACTTTGATCTATAATGTCAGATCTTTAGATCTTTCTCTTAACCAACACAGGATTAGTTGGTGTGGCTATGGCAACTTACTGAAGCTGTTTTTTTATTTATTATTTTGGGCTGTGGCTCAGGCTTTGTTGCTGGCTCCCTCCTCCTCTTCATCTCCCTCTCCTCTCACGGGATGTGCTGTCCACCCAAGGATGACAGCGTCTTCCTTTGTCATCCTCATGGCTTCCTCAACATCCAGGTTGTGGTCATCTCCGGTACTGCGCGTCCATGAATGTGCCTTGTGCCAGGCGACAGTCTCCAGGGCTGAAAAATGAAGCCAACATGAAAATGCCAAAAACTGCAGTTCTTTAAACGGCCACTTGAGGCTGGCTCCAGAAGCCAGTCAATCCCAACAGACACAAAAATGCCAAACTTAACAACAGATATAAGCATATTTTCAGCCTGGTACAAGAAACATTCACAGTTCATATCAACTGTATGGGGATAAATTTTTATATAACTAACCCATTTACATTTTGTTAAGGCCTAAAATCATGCAAAATTAGGGCGGGCTGCTTTGAGTAATGGGCTGTCTGCTGATAGTGTTGTTAGCTTCTCAGTCAGATCCACCTCTTGCCAAAATATCATCACTCCTGGCTCCAAAAAAACAAGATGGTGAGGGCTGAAATGCCAAACTTGAGGCTTCAAAACAAAAGTACACAAACCAATGGGTGGCGTCACGGCAGATATGTCCATTTTTTTACAGTCTTTGCCTTGCACAATAGGTGTCAGCTTCCTTCTGGCAGAGCTCTGTTGCAACTCTGCTGCTGCTGCTGCTGCTGCTGTATGGAGCAGTGGGCAAGTGACACAATGCCCAAACACCATGTACTATCAGTAAGACCAACTACCTCGGCAAGTCTAAACTCAATCAGGACACTGAGTCACCCAAAAAAAAGAAAAACTAATTAAGTCTTAAATGTGCATTCACACGTACACTCACCCTGACATGAACACATAACACATATATATTTGGGCACATGCATCTCACTCACAGAGTGTATTGAGGCCATGCAGCAACATTATTGGCAAATGCTCTTTTGCTCTTCCTCTCTCCAGCTGCATTATATGGTTATTGTTACAGTCAGCATCTTTTATCAATCACTATGCTTCCAGTCTGCATGCATAACTATTAATGCACGGAGACTCACAGTGGTGATGTAATAATCGGCACGCTGTTTTCATTCTACTTTTTCAAATGTTGCCTTCAGCGGTACAGTAAATAAACCAAGATGTATGATTGTCTAAACTGAATTCAATACTAACCAGAAAGGAAATGAAAAGTGTGTGTAGTAATCCAATTAAATGAATCCAGTGCCTTAGAGACCAGGGGGAGAGGATAGGCGAGGCTATATTTAGAAAATGGGGATTGGAAATGCATCGATGCATCGCTTCCCTCTCCCTCTCCCCTGCTCCTTCATATTGGAGGGTGTGTAATCATAGGATAATAGATTGTTTTAATATGTAATTTTGGTGTGATTTGGCAGCTTTTTCAAAAAATAAGGAGCTAAAGGACATCAAGTGTCATGCTCGTAACCCCCTCCTCTTCCTCTCTCTTGGTGGCCCCAAGGGTGGCTCCCTCAGACGTAGCACATTTTGTCGAAACGATAACAAGACACAAGGCATTGTTATCTCATTTCTGTGAGGCTCTCTCCCACTGCACATTGTCATTGATTGTAGCGCTGCTGGGTCAATCTCAGCGAAACTTTAGATTACTTTCTATCACTCCAAGTTACTTTGTTGGGACTGAGGCAGGTTGGCTTTCTGGAGACAGCAGAGACCTGCTGTCAGTTTTGAGCCGACAGAGTCATCACTCACTGTTGTCCCAGAGGACCACCAGTACTGTGTGTGTGCGCGTGTGTGTGAATGTGTGTGTCACACCTACAGCATCAATCTCTGCCAGCCTACTGTGCAGGGTTATGCTGATGTACTCAGCCTTATTTGGGGTGCTCTCCACTCACTCCCCCTGAAAGGACCACACAGTCTAACGCTCCTCTCTTCTTCACACTTTTCCTTCCACCGCATCCTCCCTGAGAAACCACCTGTTATGTGTGAAAAAAATACTGAGCGGGGGTAAAAAGCATTCTGAGGACACAGCATGCTCTTGTTTCACCTCCTCAAGTGCCAGCATCACCGCATCAGTTTCAATGCACCTTGATACCAGACTGATCCATGAAGAGAAGTTCATATTTTCGCTAAAATTAAAGATAAAGTTGATTAAAAAACATGTTGCATTGCTTTGCATGGATGACATCCTTGCATATGTTTTGACTGGCACATGCAGTACACACTGTAGCTACACATACAGAGGTATATTTGGCTGCTGGTTGGGCATTGTGAGAAGTATTCTCCATTATTGTTTACATCTTTATAGCAAATGTTTTATTCAGTAAAGCAGTGTGAAATTGATTTGTTTTGGCCGGTCTGAGGCAAAGCTGAAAGCCATAAACACATTATTGGGATATTATCACGTTATTAGTTGATACAGCGAGCGTGCTGGCAAATAATTACCTTTTAACACATCCAACAAATTCACAACAACATTAGCATTCATTTGGAGCCGTGTTTCCGGCCAGCAAGAACATGTACAGTACAAGTCCAATATTAACTCTCCTCTGGGGTTTTGCTTTTTTTTTCTATCTCCACCAACTCTTTAAAGAAATATTTTTCCACTCAGCTTCCCCACTAAGTGCACCAGCTTTTTGCCAGTACTGTACTTTAGGTTTATCATACCTTTTTCATTAATAGCTGCCTACAGTGGCTGGAAATAAAGTTCATAACTAAAAGTCACAATAGCCAAAATCATAAAGATGCAAGCCATAAAGCCAATATGAATTTAAAGTAAAGAGAAAGCACCTGCAGATGACACTTGGCGATATAAAAGCTGCAGCTTTAAAAAGCAAAATAATCATAATTTATCCTAGGTTGTTAGTTTTATCTTTAGATGAATCAGTTTGAACTTTGGATGCAAAACTTGAATGCCACGTCTTTAACTCACACAGCTGTGTACAGTGTGACAGCCCAGTCTGACCGCATGATCTGTGACTAATTTAATATTACGCTGTAGGATATCAGATCCTGTGACACTCGCCTCTTGAAAAAGGGATGACTTATCGCTGTCTTTTCACTGGTTTCAGTTTCACTTAATATTGAAGTCAGGTCTGGAATGTGTGAGTAAGAGCTGTGATAGTGAGAATTAACTTGGATGTGTTGTTACTCCAGCTTTCCCACGAGGCAGTGCGGTGTTAAATTGATTATGAAGTTACATGAAGCATGACAGACATGTTCTTGCTGATATGTTTGAGGCTCTCACTTTAATCTGCTGAGAGGGGAGCACGCACCGCTGTTGCTCACAAAGGCTCCAGTGTTTCACCTTCTCTCTGTTAGAGAAATTTCAATTAGCCCCTCTTTTGAATTGCTTAACGATTAGTTGATTATTTCACACCTATTTTGCAGGACATCTTGCTGCTACTGTGTGTTTATCTGAGCACACACACTGAGTCAGTCAGTGCTGGCAATGTTAAGACTCTTCGTGCCCGCACTGTTCTCTTCACCCCATATCTCTTTCACACATTGCTGCTCCTGGTTTTCTTATTGTGTTATTCTGCCACTTGTTTACAGTTTATCCTTTTGTCCACCCTTACTTACTTCTGTGTCTTCTACAGGAACCCCTCATGTGTTTTTGAACACATCAGCGCGCACACACACACACACACACACACACACACACACACACACACACACACACCATTCAAAACACCAAACATACCCCTCAGGTTAGATTAGATGCAGTGCAGAATGAGCAATATCTAGAGACCGTGTTGTCATTACTCATTACAGCGTCTCAACGCCAGAAACACAATTTCATATTGGCAGACAGCAACAGGCTAACACAGTTTAGATCTATTGGCATCATTAAAATAATTTACCATTTCTGATTTCTCGCTCAGAAAAATAAAATGAGTCAGCCTTAGTGCATGTTTGCCTATTCATGTGGATGGGCTGTAGGGCTGCAGCTGTCAATGCTTTTAGTAATCATGTATTCTTCAAAGTCAGTGGTCAGCAACTTTTACTATCAAAAGAACCATATTTGGCCAAAGAATGGAAAAAATCTGTCTGGAATGTAACGCCTATTTGAGCCTCAAACAAATCTGTCTGCACACTATTAAATTCTGTTTTCCTTTTTTGGATTTGGAATCGCCCAGCTAGGAGGACTCAAGACGCGTCATCGCCATTGAGGTTTGGCAGAATTAAGAGGAAAAGGCGCCAGGTCGTCAACATATGATACCCATTTTTGTTGATAAAATGTTAAATCATTATTTTAATCGGTGTATAGGCTACATATTTTTACAATAGTCAAATGTAAAATTATTTTAGGCCCAGAAAAACGATGTATGAAAGTTAAAATGTTCAAAAAATAACACTGTCGAGGGGATAAAAACCACATTTGTCTCCAGAGCTCCCTGTTTTTAATTAATCAAGTAATCAAATAAGAAATACTTTTGCTTTATTAAAGAGCAATAGTAAATACAATATAATATACTTAGAAAATTAGACAGGTCTCATAAATGAACAACTAATTGGTTTCCTTTTTAGAAAAATGAACATTTTTATTGCTTAAATTTGACAATAATTAGGCTCCATCTGCTACTTTTACCATCAGGTGTGTGTTTGTTCTTGCCTGGAGCTCCCTACTCATCCACTGACGTGGGTTGCCAGGCTTTTTACGTCATATGGCAGACTTTTGCTGGCAAATGAGCGGGGAGCTCCACTGGCAGTTTGAAGGGAGGCTGCTAGTGGAGCCGGTACTTCCCACATTGCAACGACACAGAGCTGGTTGAAAATTGTCATAATCAGCCATAATTAACTTAACGTTACATTCTTTACGAGTCTTTCCACTTCGATGACTGAATTCTTCCTATTGAGATACTGAAGCATTGACGTTGTGCTGAGGTATGCTACTGTGGTTTTTCAATATACACTGTAAGGATTTTTTGGTTTGTTTCAGCTTGAGATGATCCCAAACTTTGGACACGTCCTGTCGTCTTCTCTTTACCCCCTTTTCTCTCTCTATTTTTCAACCTGCGCCATCAAATCACAGTTTTTATTTTGGAGTGTAGTGTTCATGTCACCTGAACCTCAGTTACTCGAGTCTTGATGGATTTCTTTTAGCATTATCAAATGATATAATAACTAATGTACTAGTGATAATAGTGTGTCTCGTTTATGCATTTGCATTGATGTTTTAGCTTGTAATGAACAGAAATCACTGACTGTCTTTAATCGGGATGATCTACTGTAGTTTGGTACTAGTTTGCTGTCAACTATAACATCACAAACCTTTATCAAATGTAGTGATTAATAAATACAGAGCAGTAATAAGACAGAGAGGAACAAAGCACTCCTTATAGTCTTGCCATTGGCTCCAACAGTTGTGGCTTTATGACTCCATAGTTGTATAACTTGCTCACTAGAGTACATATTAAACGCATACAAGAGCAGTAGCGCTGGAAGGCCCGGAGGCAGCTTTGACATCACATTCATTTTAAACATCCATTTCATTTCAATTTTATTCGTCGCAGCCTGTGCTGTGTCTCACCGCTGTCCACACAGCAGCTGCTAGATGGGGCATTCAATCTTGTGTTCATCTCTGGGACAGGGGCAAAAGGATGGACAGATCAATAAGAATACAGCGTGGCAGCCAGACACATTGGAGGCAGGGGATGGCTGCAGGTGCTCATATGAGCTCAGCATAAATCAAAAGTAGAAATGTTACAAGCTAAAGCCAGTGCTAAGGGAGCTGGGACCGCCCCAGACTGTGAGGGCCGATGTTAATCAAATGTAAAATGAAAAGTAGGAAAATCACAGCTTCTTTTTTGCTTGAGGTCTGTGAAGTCAGTCTGGCTGTTTTGAGCGACTGTAGCACTGTAGTCACATGAAGATTGCATCTTATAACCATTTTTCATTCATTTATTTTCAGTAACCGCTTATCCTGTTGGGGGTCGCGGGGGGCTGGAGCCTATCCCAGCTGACATTGGGTGAGAGGCAGGGTACACCCTGGACAGGTCGCCAGACTATCACAGGGCTGACACATAGAGACAGACAACCATTCATGCTCACATTCACACCTACGGCCAATTTAGAGTCACCAATTAAGCTAACCTTGTGGGTGGAAGCTGGAGTACACAGAGAAAACCCCCGCTGACATGAGAGGACATGCAAACTCTGCACAGAAGGGCTTCTAGGGTTCTAACTCCCCATCCCGGGTTTGAACTAGGGATCCTCTTGCTGTCTGCTAATGCTAATTAGCTTATCTCCTGCTAATGCTGCCAAGGCTAACTACTACACAACCTTGCCGTCTGGTTTTTGACTGCTGGCTGGATGCAAAATGAAATCTGAAGATGTCCTCTTGGACTCACAATTACAACGAAATTGACAGATTCATTCTTAATTAAAATAACTGTAAGTCACAACCCTAACGACAAACACTCCAAGGGCATAGGTTTGCATATGGACAGTAGAGACATGTCCCTTTTTTGGGAGGACGAAATTATCTTTACCGATATTTAAGCAAACTCATTTGCATTATCCTCATTCTAGGGACAGTGCATTTTACTTTACACCAGCATGATCAGGTATTATTCCTGATTGATTATTTTCACTATAAATTGGTTCATAAACTCAACCAGAACCCCCGCCAAACATTTGACCCCACCAGCGTTGAAATGAAACCTACGCCCTTGTAATGCTCTGTCAAGGTCCTTTCAACTATGCAGTATAAAATTACTGACACAAACAGGGACCAAATTTTCTTCCTATTCTTCCTGACATTCAAATGTCATTGCTAAATCGGTGACAAAATACAAAGAACGTAGGAAATATCATCACTCAGTCCTTGGTGAGCTGGGGTGCCACCGTGCAGCTGTGTACGTCATTATTTGACCCAAACAAAACCTGCGGCTAGCCAACAGATGTTATCATGCCCCGGTCCTTTCCTGCAGGAACAAAGCAGCTCTCTGAGAGCGGCTGCTTATATACTCCCACCACCGCTAAAAAACAAACAGTTGTAATGAAACAAGAAGACGTGGAGAGTGGAGTTTCAAAGAAAACAGGTTTGAGGCCTAGCCCTGGGGGTTTTCTTTAAGACACACTAAGATTGAAGGGGCTATGCGTCACTGCTCACTCTGTGTGTGTGTGTGTGTGTGTGTGTGTGTGTGTGTGTGTGTGTGTGTGTGTGTGTGGAAGCAGCAGGAGGTCATCTGGCTTTGATTTCTTGGCTGCGGCTTTTGTGAAAGGCCACAACTTAACGAGTAACCCCTTTGAGATTGTGATTTCCAAAAGGTGTGTTGACTTATCCGAGAAAATTACGCTCATTCTCAGAAGGTCTCAGACTCTGTCAGCTGTTTTTAGTTCAGCCACCTCCCTTGTGGTCTGGGTTAAGGATATAACACAGGGTACATCTCAAACGTTATGAGATTACCTCTCATTAGCAGCATAGCATGATGATGACGATATTCATCTCAGGGGGGAATTGCTCGTGATGATGATGGTGATTAGAATTGCCACGATGACGTATATGAGGAGGTATACAAACAGATTAGGAAGGCTTAGGCTGGGAGAGGGAGTCCCCTCACACACACACACACATACGTGTGCAAATACCTGGCAGGATTTAGAAATATTACGTCTTATACAGTATTATAATTCCAGCTAATGCTTACCAGGAAACACGAGGGTAAAGGAAGGTGAATGACTTGTCTTTATTTGTAATGTTTTATTTAGGCAAAGACAAAGCTGTAGAATACAAAACTTTTGTAGCTTAAACATTTCACTTTTCATTGATAATTTCTTTGTTTCTGCTTTTCTCATTTGTCCAGTCTTATTGTTGCATTGTGTCAGACATCCTTTACATCCAAGCTTTTTTATAACCACTGTTTAGTCTGCGTATTTCACTTTCCTCTGTATTTTTGCTTGCACTGATATATCATGAATGTAATTGTACAGCGCTTCCTTAGAGGAAATACACTCCCACTTGCACAACCGTTAACTGTTACACTTCTCATCCATCCGGTATGACAGACTCTCACATTGCAGGGTGTAGAATAACACTCTCTCAGCAGGAAAGGAATGAGCGCGGACAATGGCGGAATATTTGTGACAGCACTGAATATCTACACTTAATTTCCACTTTCCACAAACCACTTAATGTGATACACACAGCCAACACCGGCCGGCCCCCTATTGCTGACTGTTACGCTGGGATTTTGTTCTTACCAGCAGCACAATCAAGCTGCAAAGATCCTTTTTCATGTTCTCTCAAATGTGACTTTATTGGGTTGAGATTAGGGGACTCGGTGGGTTGATCTGCAGGGTGCTGAAGTAAACTAAAGTTAACCTAATTTTCCTGTAACATCTTGACAGTATAAACATATGGAGTGTAAAGGGCCCCTATGCATTTACATCAGCACCACCACCAATTAGTAATTTAACACCTGCAAGAAGAGATGCATGCTGTTGGCGCTAATTTCAGACCCTGGCACGCATGCATCATGATCTTGATGCACTGAACCAGGGCTGCATGATATGAGGAAAATATGCAATAATGTTGAATATTGCAATAAGAATATGACTTGAAATAAATAAACAGATGTTTAAGTATAGTTGTTGACTCAGATATGCACAGTACCTGTGGTTGTGCCTCGTCGCCTCTCCCGTATGCAAAATATTGCCAGACGACATGCTTTTTTTTAGGCACCAGTTCCTCTCTGGCATTTAAACTTTTGTCAGCACTCATGTTTTCACATTTTTCTCCTGTGGTACAGCATCACTGGTCTGACAGCGCTGACACTCCAATCCAACGATTGGTTGTTGATCAGCGTTGGGTTGATGGGCATCTGTTGCCCTAGTTTTTGCATTGTGACCTGCACTGTTGGCACTAGTTAGCCCTTGTCGGCCTGTGTCGCCTGTGGGTTTTTGTTTTGGTCGATTCAACTTGTTGAACCAGCGTTGGAGCCAGTGGAATCCTTTGGTGAGAGAGAGCACTCTGATGGGCAGCTCAGCTCAGTGAACAAGGGGAAAATATGAGGTGAGAAACAGCTCAAGTCGAAGCAGGTACAATGTTTTTAGCCATTAAGCTAAACAAAAACTTTTCATAACTGCGTGATTGTTCTCTAGTGCTTGGTAAATATCCTTTGGTCTTTCAACATTGGGTTGAACTGGCTCACTAGCATCTTGAATCCATCCCTTCGGTCTTGTGGTTTCCGTTGGGTATGGTGTGGCATGAAGAGTTATGTATGTTCACACAAGCGCAGAACATACATGCTAGTTGGCTGCTGTGGTTTTTGCGATGTGTTCAAGTGCAACTTTTTGGCAAGACACATGCGACGTGAGGCATTGCATCAATTGGCCTTGGTTGCCACTAATACTCTGATGTCAGTTTGGTGTGTCTGGGCCTTGATAAACCTCACACACTTATGTGCAGACTCTGCCCTTGTCAGATGATGCGTAACAGCAAAGGCTCTGTCAGATTGGCCAGAGAGTTAACTGCACATATCTGACCTAATAACACCTACTAACAGTATTGCAATCATGTTCAATGTGTTTACCTACAAGTTGACATTGCAATTATAAAAAAAACCGATATATTGTGCAGCTCTACACTGAAGTAGGAAAAGTTGCTCTGCATCGCTCTTCTCCACAGTTCCACTTTAGTTATTTGCATTCATTATTTGCATATTTGTGGTTCACCTATCAGCCTGAATGTGCCATTTCTCCTGAGACCTTTTAGCAACATAGGTTTTTCCTTTATCCGTGTTTGTTTTTTCCAGGATATTTTGCTCTCCGTGGCAAAATCAAAACACTAGTGCAGCAATTCCAGGAGTGCAAGAAGACGCAGACGAGAAATCTATGACATGCTGCTGTTTTATTACTCTCAACAGTACAGTAGACACAGCTGAGGTGTCAGATGTGTTATTTTTTAATTCAAAATGGAAGTCATAATAGTTGGCGCTTGGATTTGCAGTTTGTTTTCAGCCTGCAAATGTTTACATATCAGGCTAAAATTCCTATCAGCTCTTTTTTGCAATCTTCTTGCACCTGGGGGTGAAAGTTGTTTGTGTATTTAATAAGCTGCATATGAGAGTGCAGTATCATTAAGACAGCCCCCTGTGACGCCAGTGTTCCCTGTCTGTGTTATGAGGAACATCTTAACCTGGATTACCTGAACTGCAGGCGAGGACACCTTTGGCTCTCACTGGCAGGGTATCCCTTCCTCCCACACACACACACACATACACACACACATTGTACCAACGTGGACACACACTCAGTGAACTTGTCTGTAAGCATGTGGCCTTGGCTCTCACACACTCTCACCACTGTGGTGATGTCATCAGGGTTTTAATGAGGGATTACTCTGACATCACTGGGACTACTGCCAAGTTAAACCTATTAGCTTCACCATGTGCTTGCGGTGCACTACTGCAAGAACTGTGTGTGTCCATGTGGGATATGCAAGAGTCTATTGAGGGGAATTGTGCAGTCCATTGGTGTCTGCATCCCGTTATCATCCATCCATTCATCTCTCCATTAATGTGTCCATCAAGAAGCTGGCTTGGTTTGCCGGCCAAGACGGTGTCTGATGGCCGTTACTGAGTGCTCACTGTGTGGTGTTCAGTTAAGAGCAGACCTTCAAAGAGCTTAGCAGGACTGGTCTGAAGCCCTGATAATGAGAGGCGGTAGTCATGATATTATTACTCAACGTGTACAGCAAGTACACACGCAAACTTGTGTGCTCTTCACAGACACACAATCACACACAGGCACAAGAGGGGATATCAAAATAGATATTTCATGTGGAGGGTTTGTTGTGCTCTCCTGTGCCCAACTTGGCAAAACAAAATCCATTTACTAATTTGCTTTTGAGATTAATGGCCAATACTGTGACCACAGTTGCTTTTGTTGGTGTTTGAGCATTTGGTGTGTGTGAGTGTTTGTTCTGGTGACTTTGTATGTGTGCTGCGGTTGACTGTTTTAAACAATATGTGAGATATCAACCCCCGCTTACACATGATAACAGGTACATGACTGGAAGCAGCACTTATACAACACTGCTTTTAATTGTGGGTGTATTGTTTTTAAATTGGTTTAAGAATTATTAGTTTTTTAAGGTATACTTTGGTTTATTAAAGCTACAGTTAGTGATTTTCATATTTGCTGAAACTGTCAAAAAATTGTCTCCCTCCTCTTATTGCCTCTAATGCCAGAGGGCGGTGCTTGGTTTTCAGTGTTTTCAGACACACTAAAATATGTTTCTAAAAACATTTGGGCATTGCCATAACAGAAACTTGATTCATATGTGATCAGTGCTGCCTCATTTGACATTTTGACTGCAGTAATGAATGATGATTGACATGATTGACAGCTGCAGCCCTGATTGGTTGTTTTCATTCACATGCAATAAGGCCATTACAGTCAGACAACTCACATTTTAAATGTTTATTTCAGCAGCAGAATATAGTTAGAATTTGGTGTCTAGACTCTGACCTCATTGCTTCCCGCAGATATGTTATTCCCCCCTTAGTCGGAGCCTGCAGGTGGATGCTGGGGTGGAGGTGGGGCTGAAAGAGCGAGTAGCAGTACTGTTGCAGGGCAGCAGCAGCATAGACAATGCAAAGGGAGAGCTGGGAAGATTTTGCAGCTAAAAAACACCACCAAATTGGGAGGATGTGTTTTGTAGATGACATATGGAGAGCTCAAGTTGACTGCCTGAACTAGCTTGCAGGTGTTGCTCCATTATATGCAACGAGGAGGTAAATAAATATGAATATTTTATTCTTTACAGATCATCAGTCTCATGTACTGCTGTGTGGATGTAGTGACAGTTTCAGGAAATATGCCAGAATTTTTTTTTTCTTACCAACTTTTTTCCAATTTTACCAACTATAATTTTAATACATTTCTTTTATTGGAAATGAACAAAAGTATTTAATAGTACTGAAATAATTAGTTAAAAAAATCAATTAGTTGATGGATAAAAAATGAATCATAAAGATGCAACAGCAAACACGCTGTAAAGATGTGCTGCTTCACTTTGCTTCTTATGTTTGTAAGTGACAAACATTTTAGCATGTTATGGTGGGGTAGGATGCACTGCGAGATGGATCGGTGGTTTGGCGCAGTGCCCACATCACTGCAGACGCTGTGCCAGACTGTCATGGTGAAGAGGGAGCTGAGCCAGAAGGCAAAGCTGGTATGTGGTTACGGAAGTGAAAATGAGTTTCCTCCATGGGGTGGCTGGGCTCAGCCTTAGAGATAGGGTAAGGAGCTCTTACATTCTGGAGGGAGCTCAGAGTAGAGCCGCTGCTCCTTGGCGTCGAAAGGGGTCAGTTGAGGCGGTTAAGGCATCTGATCAGGATGCCTCTTGGGCGCCTCCTGTTGGAGGTGTTCCGGGCACGTCCCACTGGTAGGAGGCCCCGGGGCAGACCCAGAATAGGCTGGAGGGAATATATATCTCATCTGGCCTGGGAACGCCTTGGGGTCCCCCAGGAGGAGCTGGAAAGCATTGCTGGAGAGAGGGACATCTGAGGTGTTTTGCTTGGCCTGCTGCCCCCGCGACCCAACCTCAGATAAGGGGATGAAAATAGATGGATGGATGGTATTGGAGGGCATAACAAGAAATTTGAGGATGTAACCTTTTGTTTAGGGAAAACGAGATTGGAATTTTTCAAGTTTTAAAAGCATTAGATTTTTAAAATTTCCTATGAGGTCTGGTGAACAGCAAATTAAATCCATCAGAGTGGTGACTCCTACAGACAAGTGCAGACTCCTAGTGCCTGTTCCTGAGACACAAACCTTCAAGTCTGCATGGAGTCTGCATTTTTGCACATCAGCATGTTTTGACTAGAACAGTAATTAACATATAACTCAATGAGAATAATTGATGGATCAATCCATAATGAAAAAAATGTTCAATTTTGCCTCTTTGCACTTTTCGGCTGGTTTGTCAGTTTTCTGATGTGGATGTGAGTCAAAGAACTGTGCTGACACAAGTGTTTCTTTGCCTCTGAGCCACATTTCTTCATGCTGGTCTCAGTACATGATTCTCACATTCATACTGTCCAGCATCACTTCAGTCTTAACATGTCACGACACACTCATGTTTGTCAGTGTACGCACGCAGATGCACACACACACTTGCAAAGCACAAGTAGGAGCTTTTGTTGGTCTTATCTTCAGCGGTCACGCTTCTCCAGACTTTTTTTTTCCTTTGATTATTTTGTGGCGGGGGCTGCTTTCTATTCTCCTTTGTGCTCTTGTGAGTCTGTGAGACAAACAGTAGTTCAGCCAGCTTAAATCCTCTCTCCAGTCTGTGAGTCAGCTGGATGTATAAATAGAGCACAGGTAAGGCATGCATGGCTGCTGTGAGTGGTTAATTTCTTGGCATGAACTGCAGTCACATCCCATTATGAAGTGTTTGGGTTGGTCATATTGAGGGTATGTTAACATGTGCATCTTTAAACCTCAAATAAAACAATCAGTGCTGATAGCCTCACTCCATCTCTTCATCCTTGACCCTCTGCGAAGCCCACTGTCATCCTCATTTTCTCATTACACAATCTGCCGCTGGATCCTTAGCAACTGAAGGCTGATTGGTTGTCAGGACCTACCTGTCCCTTTTGAATTCTGCCGGGTCACCATGGCAACCACATTATAAACACGAATCTAACGGGGGACTGTGAAGGCAGGCAGGAAGTGCTTGTCTAGCTGAGGCGAAGGAATGGCTCCTTGACACACATAATAACAGCTGTTTTGAAACAGCATTTCATTTACACACATACAGCGCTGCATGCATCTCTATTGTTGTCTCTTAATCACATTACCTTTGTTAATTTACATACTTGAAAACAAATATCCAATCATTGTAATCATATTCTTCGGCAGTGGAGGTGCAGTTGCCATGGCACTAGGCTGCAACAGCAGCTTTAAGCCACAGTTATACCTTATTTCTCTGCATGCTGTATCACACTGTTGCCCTTTGCTTTCATATACACAATGAACAAAAATTTAAATGCAACACTTTTGTTTTTGCTCCCATTTTTCATAGGTTTACATTAAAGACTCAATAAATATATTTCTCTCAAATTTTGCTCATGAAGCTGTTTGTGAGCACTCCTCCTTTTCCAAGATAATCCATCCACCTGACAGGTAGCATATCAAGATACTGATTAAACAGCATCATTGCTACACCATGGGATAGTCACAATAAAAGGCTGCCCTAAAATGTGCGTTTTGAATACACAACACAACTCCACAGATGTCCCAAGGTTGAGACAGCGTGCCATTGACATGCTGACTGCAGGAATGTCCATCAGAGCTGTTTCCTGTGAACTGAATTTTCATTCACTTCCAGAAGACATCTCCAGTGTCATTTCCATGAATTTGGCAGTACATCCGGTCAGCCTCACAACCACACATCTTATGTTGATGAACTGCTGTCAGGTCAAGACCCTGGTGAGGGCGATGAGCATGCAGATGAGTGTCCCTGAGATGGTGTCTGCAGAAATTTCCTGGTTGTGCAAATCCATTATTGCAGACAGTCTTGCAGGTGTTATAGATTTGAGAGAAATATATCTCTTGAGTGCATACAAAAGTCTTCGATCTTTACCTTAAACCTGTAAAAAATGGGAACAAAAACTAAAGTGTTGTGTTTTTGTGCAGCGTACAATTCATTTAGCTCACACGAAGCTGCTGTCTTGATGTGCGGATCAACTGTTAACCTAAAAGCTTTGTACAAAGCAAATCCCTCCCCTTCGTGCCGCTTTGTGTGTTTGTCTCCGGACAAAGCTTTTAAACTGAGGGCCAACTGAATAAACTGCTGCCATTGTCCTTCCTGTATCTCTTAATTCCTCACAGCCCATCTTGAGATTTGTCTCCAGAGAGAAGGAGTGTGAAAACAGTCACTGCTGTTGTTGCGTGGATGTCATCCACTTTTGTAAGATTATCTCATTCAGTGGATCAGTGTCTTCTTTCAAACTTCTGCCCCTCTGTCATTACAGCACACACACCTTATGTGTGAGGTCAGAGGCAAAGACTAGTCTCTGATACGCTTCGGAGGCAAAGCTCAAATGACAATACTGCAGTTAATAAGGTTACACATTGAACATCAATAGGTTTGGTACTGATCAAAATGTGTCTGTTGCACCAAGTATTAAAAAAACTATCAACTGATTGTTATCAAAACGTTGTTGTCTAAATGCGGAACTTTTTTCAAAATGAAAATGAGAAACAATTCTGTTTTCAGTTGATCGTTTTCGTGTAAACATGGCCCAAGACTTAACCGATTTCTCTTGATAACTTAGCTGTTTCACGCCACATATGTGACACAGGGGTTTTCTATCAGGAAGTTACTCTGAACAAACATTGTGATTCGGCCTATTATTGCGGTGCTACCATGACAGAGTGGATGTAACTAATGGAGGAACCAATGAATTTTATAATGACTGATAAAGACAGTGTATTTAATATGGATTGGTCACATTATGAATAGCCATTACAAACTGAGATCAGATCTAAAATTGAAATTTCAGGGAAAAATTTGGAGAAAAACATGGTCTTAATATCAGAATTGTAAAGTTACAGTATCAGTGCCAACACCCAGGAATTCTATCAGCACTAATATTGGAAAATTCCTAACCCCACTACAGACTAACGACTCTTTTGTTTCAGTGTTTTACCTTCACTTGCCCTTGTCTCTCACCAGTCATCTTTCACTGACTTATCTTGCCGTTCAGCTGGTTCTCTCTTTTGTCTTTACTTCTAGTTATCTAACACTCCAGTCTCCAACCTCCATCCTCCATCCTCCCTATACCTCTATCCCAGTCCCAATCTGTCAGGCTACATCCATCTTAAGCCCCTAACAGGGTGGCTGACCCTGCCAGTCATGAGAGAAGAGCGCTTCACAAAGCCCTCCCCGTCTCTCTGGCGCCCAGCCAGTCAATTATCTGTTTATGCACTTTTGTACTTAATCTGTGGAGTCTGCATGCCTGCCTGCTCATTCCTATCACTGATTACTCTATTCAGCATTTTTTGCTCGTGTTACCTCTCATGCACAGTTTATTTTTATGCATCAGTAAAAGAGATTGATTAATTGTTATATAACTCTGTTGAAAATGTTGGATTTTCATTTATACAGCTTTTTTTCTCAACTTGGTTTTCTTTAGAATATGATTTGCAATATATCATTGAAAATAAGAATACACAGTTGAACTGTATTACTCACACCTTGAATTTGAAAAGGTGTTGCTGCTTGTATGTACACGTTTGAGCATTCAGATACAGTGGTTCTGGTTTCATGGCTTTGAGCCTCAGGGACACTGAATGACGACAGTAGCTCCGTCACCTGGCGCTCTGTCACAGCTCATCGCTGCCGCTGACAGTGTGTGGCCGACTCAGACAGCTAGGCAAACATATGCTTGTGTTAAAGGTTGTGTGCATGTCAGAGTGAAGCCTTGTGGTATTGATCTGCGTGTGCATTTCATCTGGCTGTACATGTTGTGGTGTGTGCTTGTAATGCCTGCACTCAGTCAGCACTTGTGTGTGTGTCTCTGTGTGTTGTGTGTGTGTGTGTGTGGGTGCTCATGTGGTGATGTTCAGATGTTCAGCGCGAGTGTTGAAGCCTGTTGTGTCTGTCGTTGCGTCTGTGATTTTGACAGCCTCCCTGTCCACCCAGGAGCTGTTGTCACATGCTGGCTGCTTCTGTCAGAGCTGAGCAGAAGCCGTAACTCCACAGAGATTCACGGCTCTGTGTGTTTGAGCTGCTGATGGTTGAGCTCTTGGAACTGCATTCTCTCTGCAGAGCGGATTGCCCTCTGCTGGCAGCCGAGGACAGTTAAGAGATTTGTCAGTTGGAGTTATTTAGCTTTTATCTTGATAGTGTCTGAAAACATTACTACACAGCAACAAATTACATTAATCATATTTGAAAGATCATAAATATTCATGCCCATGTGTCCCCTTCCACTTATAGCTCTTAATATTATGACACCCAACCTACAACACAGCTGTTGCTTCATTTTCAGATATTAGTACATATATCTGCTTTACATTCTGGTTGTTGTTCTGGCTCGGACTGTAATTAAAAGTTGACATGCATGTTTTTTTATGATACAAGGTTTTGTCCTGCTGGCTTCACATTGTTTATAGTGGTACTCTGCTCCCACCTAGTGGTGGAAATGAGCTATAACCAAGGTTGGACAGTGAGACAGGATTCAGTGTTATTAAATACAATTTGACTTTTTTCTCAAAATAATATCCTGATATGATTTAACTTGGTCATCTTGTTTTTGGTTTCATGAGTGTTTCAAATATTATTTTAACCTGAAATAGTTTTACAGTGTATGTACTGTAATATTGATGCTTGATTTTCTGTATCCCACTGTTGTGCTAATCAGCAGATAGTTGGACATGTACTTTATGTGATATTTTAGCTACATGAAGAAAAATCTATCCTTATTCTTCAAGGTTTTCCAATCGTTTTTGCTCGTATTACTTTGCCGTCTAAACAGGTCAGTGAATGGTGTTAATCAGGTGTTGACTAACCCCAAGTTTAGCACTGTCAGATATGGTTCCCAGTTTTGGACATATTGGTACCAGTGCCTTGTTCATTGATTTTTTTCTTTTATGTCTTTGTGTGTTTTTAAATGTTGTATGTGCTTTTATGGACCCCGAGTCTTTTCAATAAACTTGATTGATTGACTAATTCCTGTTGAATATTGGAGGATATACCTCGAAATCAGTGAATGTTATACAGTATGCCCTACTCATGTTAAGAGTGTGAGCTTACCTCTCACACCGTAACTTATATTACTTTTAGATGACAGCTCATGATTCAGTGACACTCCCTACAATTTAAAAAAAATAGATAGAAATTGATGAATGGATGATTCAATACCATTTTTGATACCACTTGGGAATTTAGTTAGCACTGTTGCCTCACAGCAAGAGGGTTCAAGTCCACCAGCTGGCCAGTGTACCTCTGTGTGGAGTTTGCATGTTCTCCTCATGTCAGTGTGGGTTTTCTGCGGGTACTCCAGCTTCCTCCCACAGTCCAAAGACATGCAGGTTAATTGGTGACTCTAAATTGGCCATAGGTGTGAATGTGAGTGTGAATGGTTGTCTGTCTCTATGTGTCAGCCCTGTGATAGTCTGGCGACCTGTCCAGAGTGTACCCTGCCTCTCGCCCAATGTCAGCTGGGATAGGCTCCAGCACAACTGCGACCCTGTATCAGGACAAGCGGTCATGGAAAATGAATTAATGAATGAAAATCAGAAGATAAATATGGCTAGACTGTAACATGATATTGAGCACTTTTCTTTTCTTGGTTAGTAGCAGAGAGCAGCAGAATTACTTTAGAAAACATTAATACTCTGTAAAAAAAACAAAAAAAAAAAACCTTTTTTACATGAATGAAAACAAGTGAAAGACAAAACAAAACTGTGCTGCAAATCTGAGCAAATGAGATGAGTGATGAGAAGACAGCACAGTGAGTGAGTGAGAGGTGGCGAGGCTATGGCAGCACTGCAGCGGTGTGTGTGTGTGTGTATGTGTCAACTTACTGTTGTATAGAAGAGATAGTGAGGAAGTAGTATCAATAGTAACTGTACTGGAGAAAATAAGAATTGAAACTGTATCTAGTATCTAGAATTGATATGTTTCGAAAAATAAATATTTTTGACAGCACTGCTAACAACAAAATGATTGCCACTTACACACACCTCACCAACAATCTCAGAGATCACCCAAGACCACTGAGAAAATTCGAAGATTTGCTGTTACCTGAGGTGAACTTGCTCTTCCTCACTGCACACTAACATCTCCTGCACCTGTCAGGTAAAGAGTATTCCTTCCTGAGATATATTAAGTCCAAAAATAGATCAGTTTGGGTCGGCCAGTGTGCAATAATAGTTTTTACCACCAATTTTACCTACTGGCAGTGTGCATGGAGAAGCAGGCAGTGTGGAGGATAAAAACTAAAAAAACATTTGATTCTTGTGGCTGTCACTGCAGACTCTTGATATTTATCAGAGACAAAAGATGAATTAGTTTGCTCTACCTCTGCACTTTGATCTTCCTCTCCCTGCATCTCTCTCCACACTCACTCTCCTTCTCCATCTTTTCCCTGATCAAGTCACACCCACACTACACCCTCTCCTCTGCCACCCTCCTCACACACCCCTCCCTCCCTCCCGTCTACCGAGATAGCTTTATCAGGCTCGTCCCTCTCTCTCCCTACATCTGTCTTGGCACAGTTGTGTGTGTGTGTGTGTGTGTGGCAGTGGTTGAGTGCCTCACCGAAATGAGTTTGCCTGTGAACTCAGATTATCTGTCTTTGGAGAGGATAGCCCGCTACCGCCACGCCTGCTCCAACGGCTCACCCTACGCCACGAACAAGCCCATCGACATCAAACCCCGTGGCAGGAGAGGGTAGGATTGCTCTCTGGGAGTCAAACTGTGTGTGGTAGGAAAGGGGGGACAGTGAGGACAGATGATGTGGACTTAATGCAAATGTTCTGTCTTTAGGGTTTGATTTTATAATATTCAAACATTGCTCTCATGTGAAAAGTTGAGGGTAAGAAGACAACTCAGGAGAAAACCTTAAGTGAAACCGAACTTCAGCTGAGCTTAAAATCTGTCTTTCTTATTGCTCTTTGAGTGCAAACTGTAACTACATAATGTGAAAGTGTGGGTTTATGTTATTTGATTATGATTTGCATGAATGTACAAAGTCTGTGTGTTCTCTCTTATCAGAGCATTAGCTGATGAATAGCTCCACCTGGACAACACTGAGCTGGAGCAGTGTTCACAGCTGAGCGTTGCGTAAATGGCGGTTGCTTGGTGGCTGGTTGTGTTGTTAGAGCGCTTTCAAAGCTGTAGTTCTGCTGTTTACTCTGCTAAACCTATGGTGTCGACCTGAAGTGAGCGTAATTGTGCACGTCTGTGTCTCTCTCTGTGAGGAGCAGCTCTTTTGTTTGCACAAAACATTGTTGAGAGAGCCAGGTAAATGATAAATAAGCAAGTTTCAGTCGGTCATCATCTAAAGCATCAAGGTGATCAAGGGGACAAGTCCACTGACGACAGCAGAGCGTACGCTAATCATCGGAGCACTCTGTGTCCATTAAGGCTTACACAGAAAATGTCAAGACCTTGTTAGGCCCATTTTCATACTGCACTTCTCTGGCTAATATGTACTCAGCGACCACAAAAATGGGCTATCATCTGTGATTTGTGTGTGTGTGTGTGTGTGTGTGTGTGTGCGCAAAAACTTGAAATTGTGAACGTGTGTTTGTGTCTCCTATAGTATTTGAGTATGAAGCAGCGGTAATGGCTGCTGGCGTCTGTAGACATATAGATATGGATGGAGCCTTGTCAATACTGTGGACCAGCCATCTGTGCTCACTGCCTGCTCCGTAGTTCAATGCTATTTATATCAGCGTTTACCGAGTGTGTTTGTCTGCACCATATAGTGAACCCGGCTCGTGAAAGAGGTCTTTTTTTTTTTTTTTTATAACTAAATCAATAATTTTGTCAATTCTGTGGTCACTTAATCTATACAACTGGTCTTTATGACAAGAAGTATACCACTTTGACCACTAGGTGTCAGCAGTGTCTCTCTAGGTTGCACAGAGTAATCATAGAATTAAGTAGTGTTTATTTGATGTGCAGTAATTGTTTTGCAAAGTTAACATTAATACAATAAACTAAGCCTGCAATGAATTTATTGGCAGTTATCTTCAGTTACTTGATGCAATCATTCAGTAATTTATTTGGTTTTATTGGGCTTTTACTGAAAAAGTTTTCCCCCAAAAATTAAAATCTGAACTCAAAAAACAGAAACAGAAAATCTATCAGTATGTTAAACATGTTAATGTACTGTATAAATGTAAATGCTTAAAAATAGGCCTGCAAGTAATGATTAATTTCATTATTTATTCATCTGCAGTTTATTTTCATAATAAATTAATCAATCGTTTAGTATATAAAATGTAAAAAAAAAAGAAAAGAAAAGAAAAATAGCAAATTTGTTACAATTAAGAAGCTGGAACCAGCAAATGTTTGACATATTTGCTTGCAAAATACCGGAAATGATGAATCAATTATCATAATAGTTGTTGATTGATTCTTTCAATCCACTAATTGATTAATTGACTACTTGTTGCAGCTCTAATCGGGAAGATATATCTGCTTAATAGGACTCAATGTTTCCTATTGTATGATGGTTTGGCTTCAGGTTGTTATTGGTTTAATTTTTAATAAGACGCTTTGTCACCTCTGACAGAAAAATATCTGTGTTGCTATTTTTTTCGGGCATATGGGTAGTTAAAATTGATTTCATGCTGAATATACGATTAGATTCTGACTTGTGGGCAAAGTAACATTTGCCTCCTGCAACTTCAACCCAGTTTGAGCAGCACCAGGTTCACTTTATCCGTTTGTGTATTACTCCTCTGCTTCCTGCAGATGGCAGCAGTGTAGCCTAAAAGTGAATAATCATAATGTGTGAGTGTGTGTTTATGTGAATGGATGCATGCGCTTGTGGGCTACTTTGTTTTTACAAGAGACAGCAGAGAGAGGAAAAGAAGAGTCAGTGGTGTAGGTTATAGTCTTGTATTGGTTATACTCAAGAGAGACGGTTTCTGACTGATTAAAGGGATAGTGCACCCAATGGAAATTCAGCCATTATCTACTCACCCATATGCTGAGGGAGGCTGTGGGGAAGTTTTAGAGTCATCACGACACTTACAGATATCTGAGGGAGAAGTGGGTAGCAGCACAACTGTCAATGGCTGACGGCGACCCAGATTAAAACGTCCAAGAACACAGAATAGAAACCACAAAATATCTCCATACTGCTCGTCCGTAGTGATCCAAGTGTCCTGAAGCCCCGACATAAAAAGTTGTTTGGAAAAACGTCATTTGAACTCTGTTTTTAGCCTCACTGTAGCCTGTAGCTCTAACTATTCTAGTCTTATCTGACCATCCAACAAATGTTTTCATACCAGAAACAAACTGAACTGTTCGCTTTGATCTAGACTGAGACCACGTCTTTTTGTCGGACCAATGTGCGGCTGTTTGGTCCAGACTGTGCTTCAGGGGAGGCGTCACACCTGTAATTTTGTTTCAAACATTGTTGGCTTTTGTTGATCAAACTTAAAAGTCCCGATGTCTGGACTTTAGTAAAGCAGTTGTGAAGTGCCCCAAGACCCAAATTCTGAAGCTTGAAATGATGTGGTGGTAAGTGGTAAATGGACCTGCACTTGTAAAGCACCTTTCTAATCTTCTGACCACTCAAAGCACTACTGAGTCACATTCACACACTGGTGGCTGAGGCTACCATACATGTTGCCACCTGCTACTCAGTAACCATTCACATGCTCTCACACAACGATGGAACAGCCATTGGGATCAAGTTGGGGTTCAGTATCTTGCCCAAGGATACTTCGAGGAGCCGTGGAGCGAACCGCCAATCTTCCGATTGGTGGATGACCCGCTCAGCCTCTGAGCCACAGTCGCAAATATCTGTCTTTACAGTCAAATGATGTGGTCTAAATGTTTTAATTCCCTAAATATTGAAATCAGTATGGTGACATGGGATGACGAATGCTTGCTCAGGTCTTGTCATCATGCTGTCTGTTGTGTTTTCATTTGGGATTTGTGCGGTTTCAAGGCAGATGCAAGGGTTTTCTTTAGGAAACTGTTCTCTTTTGTTGTTCTTTCCTTGACCGCATGGAATGTGCAGACCATGGTAATAGGATTAGTTTCAGCACTTTGACCAAGCTATAAACTCTGTCATTCTGCCATGCTACACTGAAAGCATTAGATGTGCCTATTCAACTCACTTCAAGTGCTCCACACATGGTCATATTTTTATAGCAACATAAAATATACACAATCATCTGTCAACTGCTGCAAGTGTCTTTCATTAATTTCTTTTCTGGCATGAAATTTGAAACTGACACGTGGTGATATGGGAGAAAGCCATTCAAATAAATACATGGTTACATAGCAATCTGATTTCTCATGCACTTTTACATAAGTAGCGCAGGGCCTAGATACAGTTCACCTAAAACTATTTATTTGAGTTTTATTTGTTGGACTATCATTTGCTAGAAGCTGTCTCCATGTATGGCTCGGGGCCATGCCTTTGCCCATGTGTCATTTGTGTATGTTTCTTCATGTGAGCTCATCTGCATGTGCGCACACACGAAATTAGCATACGTCACCCGTGTCGCTCTTTCCTCACGTCTGCCTCCTTTCTTCCGAAACATAAAAGCACATCTACGTAATATATTCTGAAGCGTCAGTGACCATGAAGTGGATGACCCCAGTATTGTCAGTCTATGGGAGCAATGAGCAATTTGTTCTTGCCTCATGAGAGCAGGAGATGGATGCATTTCCTTTTTCTGCTGCGGTCCGTCTGTTGAAGCCATCCCTCTGTAGAACAAAAGAGAGGCACCCTCTGACTGATGTCCATCTCTTGTTACTTACGCCTACGGCCAGTTGCACTATTGATTGCATGTAAATATTCTCACCGCTTTTAAGATGAGAAGGCTGGAATAATGTGTAATACGCTGTTGCCTCTGTGTTCCTGATTACACCAAAAGCTTTTTCTCCGTTCTTTCACTGAGCGTGTGTTTCCATCCTCCTCTTTTATTCACATTATCAATTTTGCGCATAAAGAAAACTGAGTGGAAATGCCAATTCAAAAAAAGTCTCGAAATATTACAAAAATGTTTTTACACTTAGTGGTGGAAAAGTTGGTGTATTGATAAAAGGTTAATGCGAATAAGTGCAGTGGAAACACATTCAGTGAATAAGTGATGATACAGTTATTACGTACCCTCACTGCACAGGCCACTGCAAGCTCTCTTCTTTGTCTCAGGATGGCTTTAAATAAATTTAAGCACTCAGAGCTGTTACCAGAACTCTTCTAAGAGCACATAGCTGTAATATCAGCTCTTTAAATCTTTGAATGTCCATTGTCCAGTGTGCTCTGCGTTATTTTACATTAGGCTTAGGTGGTATCTATTTTTTCATACTTTCATACCTCCCTGAAATTTCACGGGGGTATACGGTATATGACAGTATCTGTATGTGGCTGCAACCATACCTTACACCTTCTGAATTCAAGTGGCAGCTGTGGCTCAGAGATAGAGCGGGTTGTCCATTAATCGGAAGATCAGCGGTCCTTGATCAAGACACCCAACCCCAAAGTGCATCCAATGGCTGTTCCATCGGTGTGCGAGTGTGTTAAAAACCGAGTAGCAACAAAGACTAGCTGAATTGCCGTGTTAACTCATCATAAAACACACTTCATCCAAACTCAACAGAGTTTGATGGAAATACAATGAAACTTGCCAAGACCGTCCAGCAGTTAATCTTGTTAGTTTTTTAGTTAGTTAGTCCTGTTCCAGCAATCACCAACTCTGGTTTGGTGAAAATAAACTGTTAATTCGAGTTGGATATGAAAGTATGCTGTTTTTCTCTACCACTGTAGGCAAGTTGTTTACAGTCCTGTAACGTTATCCCAACCACTCACAGTCGCTATGTCTGTCAGCTCAGCTGCTTGTTTCAACAGACTGACCCTTAGTGGCATGTGAAGTGCGCTACATACAATACATCCTCAATACTGCCTCTCTGTATGAGTTTAATAGAAAGCTGAGGGTCTGTATTTTTGATAGGTATTTCTAAATACCCTGGTATACACAGCCCAAACCTGTTATCTATTGTTGTCCTTTGTTTGAGTTTTTTCACTGGCACTCCTTTAATGACATCATCTTTTTGTGCCTCCTGCTGTTGCCGTGGCACCTGACTGGAGATTTAGCGCCACCAACTGCTTATCTCGATCAACCAACTCCCAATATCTGGGTAACAGTCATGATTGGGAAGCACAGACTGGATTTTCTGAACATTCAGTTAAAATTTGTGCTACATTTATATGGAAACCCAACTTGAGACACTTTAATAGTAACTTAAAATAAGTGGCACTATATCTTTCCATAATGATTTCGAGAAGCTGTCCTAATTCTGAGGGTATACCGATGCAGCAATATTTGTGTCCTACTTTTAACTGTGTTTGCTGATCTGGTGCTGTGTTTTCACTTCATCCCCAAAGATAACTGCAACACAGAGAACTACTAAAAGTCAGAAATAATTGTCTGCAGCACCAGCACAGGATAATGTTTGAAAGCAAAACAACCTTTATGTGTCTGCATGGGAATGTTTCATGTCGTGCGCCATACTGAAATAGCACAAGCACACTGTGTTGACTTTTACATCTCGCTATACTTGTTTCTTTCTGTGTGTTTTACTTAAATGGCTGTTGCATGTCTCATTTCCATTGTGATCCTCCAATATATGGCAAGCTACACACACACACACACACATGACAAACACTGAGTGCATACAAAGGTGGAGAAGACTGCTCGGGTTTTCTCATTCATGTGTGATTGACATTCCCGACAGTTGCCATACCTGTCTGCCTGGTGGAATGCCAAGTGTTAGCTCCTTTGCCCACAACTCTGACAGCAGACGATGCCATCTGAGCTCCACGCTCAAAGCTATTTCACAGATAGTAACGCACTGATGATTCCATTTTATAGCCAGCAAGGCGCTGCTGATGTTATTTTTGGTTTTTATTAATGTGGATTAAAAATCACAATCAAACCAAAATAGCCTACTCCATCTTGGGTGTGATAAGACGTAAAATCATTTTGATAAAGTGGGATATAATGTCTTTGAAGAGAGTGCCGAGATAGATTCAGTTCACACAACTCCTGACTCCATGCAGTTAATGAAGGTTTGTGGCTGCTGGGGGAAGATATGCGCTGTATCTCAATGCTGCGCTTTCTTGGGGCCTCTTCTCTTGTGTTTTTAAAGCTGTTTGTGCAGAGGGCAGGCACAGAGGGGTTTAAAAAGGATGTCAGACTTTGTGACGCATTTTAGCCACAGTGGCTTTCATCAGAGGTTTAACGTGACAGAAAACCTGTGTGTGCCTGTGTTCATGTGGAGAATTTATAAATTGAGAACTAGAAGAAGTTATCTGCATACACAAACGTTATACAGAGATATATTATGAACAAGTTAGAAGCTAAAATGATGCACATATCCCTGGCAAAGAAAACATGCTGCTTGTCTGTAATTTGGCATGTTTATTCATGGTCATTCTTCAGTCAAAAAAATAATTTTGTCTTTATTTCTTTCACATATTTTCCCTCCCACACATGTTATTCTCAATTTCAATAATGCTACTGTCTGCCAGTACACACTCATCCCATGTTTACTGGAGTTTTAGTAGTAGCTGCCAGAAAAGCATTTCCCTGGTTTTCTCAATTTATTGCTTCTCCCATTGGAACGATGAAACCCAGCCAACACTGTCTTTGCACACTCTCTCCGGATCATTGACATGCTTTAGCTGTTGGTTTTAGGTTACTGTGGCAGCAGAGTGATTGACACTTGAGACGATTGTTAGGATTGCTGTGGGGATACAAGTCCCGCCCTTCAAGGAATTACTACTACCACAACAACTCCTCCCACTCCAGACATACCCAAGCTGCAGCTCAGGGAAGCAGAGAGACAGAGACAGAGAGAGCGCAGGAGAGCCGTGTCAGTCAAAGACAGGGGGACTCAGTTGTAGAAAGAGAGCAGGAGAGACAGAAGTAAGGAAGGAGGAGGGGGAGGAAGAGGAGATCTTATTTCTAGCAGTCAGGGAAAAAAAACACGAGGACTTAAAAGAGAGAAACAGAGTGAGAAAGTGGCACAGAGTGTGTGTGCATGGCTGGATTAGGAAAGAGGAAGATCACACGCTGATCTGGCAAGAAAGATAAGTGCAAGTGAGTGACAGTGAGAGACAGGGAGAGGGAGCAGGGTGAATAACCAGCCACTGTCAAACGATCGGAGCTTGAGGAGGAAGAGGAGAAGCAGTGTGGACTAATCTTGGAATGAGGGTTTGATCGGACAGGTTTGGTCTCAACCTGACCTCTCCGCTGAGCTGACACCACGGGCAGGAAGCTCCCACTGGATCACTCAGAGCAGTGAGCGTAGCCGTGGGCTGGTCGGTGGGCTCCAGGTGGCCCAGCAGGTCTGTGTGTTTGCAGATGTGATGTGGGAGGAAAAGCCAGACCATGAGTATCATACTTAAACCACGGTCGCGCTCCACCAGCTCATTGAAGAACACAGAGGGAATATGGTAAATAGATGAATAACTTTGTCCTGCTGGTTACATTTTCATGTTAATCCTGTCGTGTGTGCAATTGTTTTGCTCTGTTGTTCTGCATCTCCATGTTTATTGCTCTCTGAAATACTTTTCTTCTGCCTCACCGGCTGCGTCCCAAGTCATTCCTTTTTGTTTATTTGTCCCAGTTGGCTTGCTGTGCTTTGTGTGTTTGTGGCTCTTTCAACTGTCGCCCGAATGCCATCACTCTCCTTGTCAGTCAAAACTTCTCTGCCTCTGCTGTGGTTTGCTGCAAAAACCTGCTGTACCCTGTAGATATGTCAGTTACAGGGTTGCCTCTGTTTTTTGTGCAACCCATGACATGTTCTGTGGTCAGATCAGATCTGTTCTTTCCTGAGCTCCAGTGTATTTTGTTCTTTATCTCAATGAGGACATAACACTTGCTGCAGTTGAGATGACCCTCAGTGTGCTTTCATCAGAACTCACTGTCTATTCAGTGATGTTGTCTAAAACACAAGGTTGTAAAACAGCAAGGAGGAATGTGTTGTGTCGCTCCATGCATTCTCCTGTCTACACATGGCTCCAGATAAATGCAGGATGCAGAGCACAACGCCAGGGGCACGAATCACCCTTCCCTCCCCCTCTTGTCTCCTTCCCCCTCCTGTCTCGACTTGTCCTTGCCTGTCAGCACTCATTTCCAACTAAGAAACTGCCCTGTAGCTTCAACATGGGAAGTTAATATTCACAGTTTTCCCATTGTGTCACTCCGAGGCAGAGCTGTAAATGGATCGGAACAACCCTGGACAAACACACAGTGCTCGTGGGGTGGCGGTGGGAAGGGTGGTTGCCCAGCAGCGTGTGTTTGAACCCTGTTGGACCTCTCTGCAGGGTTCTCGGTGTTCTCACATTGTTAGTTTATTAATCTGCTCCACAGCCTCCCCAGCAGGAAATCGACGCTTGTGAAATGAAGATATATTAATTAGGTCTTTGAGGTTTGTAGTTCTCTGAGCGGCGCGGATCAAAGACAGTACGTGATGTGGGTTTAGGGTGTATAGCGTAGTGTTGCTACACGTAAACCTGATTTAGTGGAAATGGCTTATAGTGATGACGTCTGTTGGGGTCAAATTGATATAAGCAGATGATTATTACAGCACAGTTGCCACTGTTGGCCTTGTACATTTCTGCAAACCAGGAGTGTGTTACATTTGCACATGTCATATGTACCATATCAGTGTTTCTAAAGTGACATAGTACATGAGCTAACTTTGACATCAGAAGATGGAGGGGATGGTGGATGGCATGACACCAGTGTAAGACATCGCACCTATTGCTGTGTTTCCAGCAGCTATTAAGGCTTCAATCAAGAGTGTTTTTTTGCCTTTATTTGATTGTAAAGCTTGATTGTAAAGGGCTGTGGGTTTGAATCAACCTGCGGCCACTGCTGCCTTAGCACATGGGCCACCTGCTCTACCAGATACAAGCTACTGGGTGCCCCGTGAGGGTGTTTTTTAAGGACCCATTGCTGTTTTTACAGCAGCTTTTCAGCCCCCAAACATGGGTGTTTTGTAGGGACCCATCGCTGCTTCTCCAGCTGGGATAGTGCCACTAAAGCTGTTGTTTTTTACAAAGGCATTGCTGTTTTTCCAGTGGCAATTGTGCCCCCACAACCCGGTATTTTAAGCCAAAACATGGTCTTTTTCTAACTATAACCAAGTGCTTTTTCAGGGTGTCTACAGGTTCTTAAAAAGTCTTAAAATGTCTTAAAGTCAATGTTACAACAATAAGGCCTTAACAGTCATTAATAGTCTTTTGGGCCAATCCCAGTTTTCTTCCCTTAACCTTACTCCTTGGTGTCAAGTGCACTCACCAGATAGATTCCCCTCAATGACGAAGGGGTAGTGTTGAGAGGTAGGGAATTTTACCTACGAATTGGGACGCCACTTCATAAAAATTAGCGTATCGTCGACGTAGGCTTCACGGAGAACTCTGTATATAATATAATAATATAATATTCATGTCGGCTACATCGTGAATTAGCGATTTTCAAGCATTCTATATTCTAACTCAGCGCTTACAGATAACAACGCACATGCAGAAACATAACACATTCCGACATATTTTGGAATTTTTGCATGCTTATTTGCGAAAATAGTACTTAAAATTGTGCCATGGCTTTCTCATGGAGGCTGCCATCTTCCTGGAAAAGTCGCCTGGCTGGATAGTTTCACAATGCATCCTGGGAATTTCAATCTTCCCCTCAGTTGAGATGGGTTCGTAAGCGTGCATCGCACGGCCCTTCAAATTAAGTGGGGATTTTAAGGGCTGAAAAGCACTTCCCTAAAGTTTGGGACACCCTAGCCCTTCACGGGAATGTGCAAAAACAAGGGCTAGGGCCAATTTTGAGGGGAAGTGTGAGTATTGGGACCGACCCTTAAATTTGAATGTGTGAAGTCTAAGCTGCTACAAACATTTTATCTAATTTCATTTATCCATTGTTGATTTCGTTTTGTGGAAATTAGTGAAGCCTTCCAATGTTAAAGTATACCATCATTTTCCTTCACACTTGCAGTTACCTGTTGGCAAAATGTAGATCGACTTAACTCACTCTAATAACCATATTCCTACATAACACTTACCTCTGCACAAGACCACATACTTTTTGCTTGCGATGCTTGAATAAGTAAAACATGATTTGTCCAAAAATCTGTCCTAAATTTGGTTTAAAGGTGTCTTTGAAAGGGTCTTAACTTAACCGTCTGATACCTGTAGACACCCTGTTTTTGTGCCTCAACATGAGCACATGCTAAATGTTAATAAAATGTTAAGTTTTAATGTATCTGCTACACAATAATATAAAATAAATGTAATGTATCCTTGGTTTGGATCCAATAAAATGGACACTTTCACTATTTACAAAAATAATTGACTGTTTTAAAATACAGGGCAGCTGTTTCAAAATACTGTACAAATTAAATTACCGCACTGTATAGTTCAAATACATTATAATATAGTAAAGTACGTCAATAGAGCTTGTGTGTATATATTCAATAGGGCTTGTGTTTTGTGTATATATTCAATAGAGCTTGTGTGTTGTTCAAATTCCCCTCACCAAGGGCCAATTTAAGGTGGCATTACATGAGCAGCCTGACCACCTGACAAGGGTGCCTCCAACCCCACATGCTTGTGCTCATTTTGTTGTCTCCATTACAAGCAGCCATGACTGTTTCTAATTGTTTGAATAGACTCCACAAGGTTGCCTGAGGAACACTAAGTTTCACTGCTGTATCGTTGGCTTGTTTTTGTGCTGTTTGTCATAAACTTTATTTAAGGAGACTACGTTTCACATCGAGAGAAAATAACATTCCTGTCTGCTTCTTGCAGCGTCAGCGTCAGGTAGCCAGCTGGAAGCAGACGGGTTACCGTGAGGCCAAGTATCATGGGAATAAAGACAAAAAAGAACACAGTAGTCTTAGTTTTAATGCTTTCCATTTGTTATGAACGGAAACCCCCAAAATGAACACTGTAGGCAGACTACGTGATTACTCTAAGCTAATTATTTAAACAGCATTTGCATAGAAATGATTCTGTCCCAAGCGTTTTGATCCATGTAAGCAGCTGATTGCTGTATTCGTGTTAGAGCTGACTGTGAAATGTAGCTTTTTCTCATGTTAAAAGCTGAGAATCTGGCAGTGTTCGGTTCGTATGAGCCATCTTCTTGAATGACTACCAAAAGCAGTGCTCAGCTGGACAAAGCCTCCTCCATCTGTCCTGCTCTCTTCTGTTATTTACTGTTGAATCAAGGCTTCTTTCATTAATTCCCAACAGTGCTCTGTCTTTCGTAGTTGTCATCACCGAGCTTAAAAGATTCATAGTGGAAAAGAACACCTGAATTGTAGGTGATAATTCAGCTGTTTGTGTTAGAGTGTGCGTGTTTGTGCAGTGTGTACGCGTTTAATGCAAAGGGAGGGGAGCGTTTTCCTCCTGAGTCGGCTAATTCTCTCAGGTATCTGTGTGTTTCTCAGCTGCATGCTTGTGTATGTGTCTTTGTGTGCTTGCATGAGTGCTTGTGTGCTCACGTATTTAAGAGAAGGACGTGGTCTGGGTGTGTGACGTGTCCCCTGGCTTGACCAAACTTAGACCCCACTCCACCCAACCGTGTAAATGCAGGTCTGTGTGCGCAGACTTTTGAGTGTTCACCGGCATGCTAGCTTGAGTTTGGGAAAGGTTAAAGACAAGGGTTGGGGGATGTTTATGAAATCCTGTTAGCTCTAAATCTTTTGTCGCACCTCTTTTCCACTTTAAAACCCAGGATGATGTTATGGTGCGCTCAGATAAAGCGTGGAGAAGTAGTGTGGAACGTGTGACATTGACCTCAAGTGTTTGCATCTGGTTTTTGTCGGGTCTCAGCTTGGCGTTTCATGCAGGCCATAAATGTTGAGGTTATCTGGCCTCTCACAGGGCCTGACAACGTGCAAGCTATCGAACATGTTTTCCAACTTTGACCTTTAGTGACTCAGACCTGAGATGATGAATAGGACTGAAAATAGGTCCATAGTTAAGTGGACCTCTATGTATGTAGAAGCAGAGCTGGTTTGCTTGGCTTTGAACCATGTGACCTGAGATGACGCTGCATTGCCATGGTGACCTCTTTGAATGTCTTTATGATTGACTGAGTTTTGTGAATGGCTTAGTGACAGCGAGCACTAAAGTAGTGTCACGACCACAAGTGAAGGATTCACTTTGCTTTTACCTGACAGGACAAGAAAAACCAGAAGCAGAGAAAGAAAGAGATGTGCAAATCTACAGCTCTCTGTACAGATTCAGAATATGTGAATTGAAAGCTGCACTATAAAAAAGAATTTGAAATTCAGCAGCCAGTGTGGCACTGCCCTTATCGATTTATCTGCCAGAGACCAATTTTGCCAGCTTTTGCTGCCTGGCAGGTGTTAATCTCACTTAGTACGTGTGTGTGTGTGTGTGTTAGCATGGCTGCTTCCTCTCATGTGTGAACGTGTGAGTAAGAAGGGGTGTGTATGGATATAAGCCAGGTAGGGAAAACGTGTCTTGGTTATCAGTGAGCGGTCAGTCACTTATCTGCTTGGCCTCACTGCCCTGTGGGTGCTGGCCTCTTCACAATGTGTTTTTCTGTGTCTTGTGTTTTCTGGTGGCGAGGTATTGTTTGGCCCTGCCAGCTTTCCTGTTAAGTTTCCAACAAGATAGTGTGTACAGTGCTGAGAATAAGAGGTTTATGAACACTAACATGTTGCCTTATGGAGCCATATTGTGGACGGGATGTTGAAAAGAGTATTAAACAATGGGATTGAATTGGCTGCTTTGACACATCTGCTGCAAAACTGGGTTTACTCTTGTTTGTGCAAGCTTAGGCAAAGAAAAAAAATGATGGTCACGTTCTCAAATATATATAACAGCATATTAGGGTTCTGCAGGTTAAAAAAATATGGAGACAGAGGAGGGGAAGTAATAATGAAAAAATTTGAGCCTAAACTCAGATATTTTCTGAAATTAAAGTCGCAAATTTACAAAAAACAAACAAACAAAAAGACTTGAATATTCTCTAAGGTTATGAAGTCATAAATTTGCAAGAAAAAAGTCAGCTTTATCCACCCTTGCAAAGTGTAGCAATATGGTTCCCTGTCGCAGCTGTGTTTTATTTTATTTTATTTTGTTTTGATTTATTTTATTTTATTTATTCTATTCTATTATATTCTATTTCATTTTATTTTATTTTATTTTATTTATTTTGTTTTATTTTGTTTTGTGTTATGTTATTTTATTTTTATTTTTTTATTTTATCTTATTTTATTTTTTTTTGTTTATTTAATTTTACCTACAGGCCCTAATACGCCATTGTAAATATACAAGATGCAGAACTAAATTTTCAGTCTTTTGACTTTCCTTTCACTCATTCTAAGTCAGGGTCATTTCACTTGCAGTAGCTGGTCTATATTATCTTTAAGGCTGGATTACTGTAAACTGAAGCAGTGTCGTGAACTTTAAATTAACTTTTTTGAAACACATGATACCTGAAACTCAATACTAGTGTCAAATGAGTTGTTTTCCTGCACATTAGATCTAGGAATGTAATTATATTTTTGACTTAACCCTTTTTTAAACATTTATTTAGAAATTTCAACTCCATAATGCAACAGTGTTTAATTGTTGTCAATAAACTGTAAAAAGTTCTGATGTAGATATTTGACTCTACACACACATTTCGGTCAGTACTAAAAAAGATGCTGAAGTCTAAAACCTCGCTTGACTTTTCTGACTGTTTTTGCAGAGTGAAATAAACAACAGCTGCCTCTGCTCACATGCTTTAATAAAAACTTTAGATCCAAACAATACTCCATGTACACAGATTACAATTCTGTAAACACATTAATATAATAAAATCACCCAACAACATGGTCACGTTGGAACATTTTCAGTCAAGTATGCAGCATAACTGAGACTCTCTTGTCTGTGCCTGTAAACAGTGATTCCCTAATTTCATTTGGTTATTTTGAGTCTGAGGACACAGTAGTACGTGTTTTGAATACAGCCAGTTCTCCCATATTTCACTTCCATAATGATAACATTATATATTTGTCTGGTGTAAGTTGGTGATATATGTGGCGGTTTCAGTATCTTTGACCTGACTGTCTTGTTAGTAAGTCAGCATGAAAGAGAGCTCGTTCTTATCTCCTGTTGTGTCTCAGTTGGGATCCATTGTTTTCCTTGGAGAGCACACCGCGAGTCAGAGTCCACCCCTTAATATATAAATAAGAATACTTTCCTCTGATTTGTTGTCCAGCTGCACTGTGTTGTTTTATTATAGCAGAGGCACTGTAGATGTGAAACATCACCAAACTGACACATCTTTTCCATTACGTGCAGTATGTCTGAATCTTATCCGTCATCTGTGCCAACTCTGTCATCTTCAGTCTGTGTGTTCTTGTTTTCCTCAGTCATGGGTCACTGTTTTGCCACCGAATATGGTCAAGGTTACCACACATTTGTTCAGGATCGCATACTGATACTCCTCATGCATGCGGGGGATCATACTCCTCATAAATACAGACACTTGAATGCTCTCTCTCACACACACACACACACACACACAGCTCTGACATGCCTCTCCCTGTCCTTTCCCCCGTGCTTGCTCCCCTCTTTGTCCTCGGAGCTTTCTAAAATAAATCCAGTGTCATCTTCCCTCTGTCTACCTGCTTCAAAACACTGTTCTGATCAACACCGCAGCACACTCTTCACACACACATCAGTAACTGCAGTTGATGCCCACTTTTTTATAATCTTTCCCACATTTGTGTCCTAGTTTTAGTGAAAGAAAAAGTTTCAGCCTCTTTTTTTTTTTAGATATTCAATGCCTGTTCGCACTTTGGGAAGAGACCAAAAATATCATGCTTGTATGATGTATTGTCTTTTGCATTGTCATGCATTTTCTGGCCCACAAACTCTGAATGATGGCTGGAAAACAGAGGCTCACTATCCTCCCCTCAGATCATTATGTATCAAAGACACTGATGCCCTGACCTCTTTCTCCAGGACGTCTCTTCACAGTGCTGTCACGTCAACTCCTGTGGTGTTTATAATTGCTCAAATGACCCTGGGCTGAAAATGAATGAATCATTGATCTATGCCATTTGGTGTGTATATGTGTGTGCGTGTGTGTGTGTGAGAGGAAAAGAGAGAGGGAAAGACAGACACAGAGGGAGAGATAAAATTGAGACAGAAGTGATGGAGAGCCACAGACACAAAGAGAGAGAATAAAAGCTGTGCGATGTCCTTAGGCATACATATGACCCAGCAGCGTCCTACATCCACCTCAGTGTCGTCACAACTACAGTGCCGAAGTTCCTCTGTTACAGTTCACCTCAGAGGTTTCTAGCAACAAACACTCCCTCTTTTTTCCCTGCAACATGACCTCGCGCATGAAACCCTACTCCTGTGTGAAACACTGTCTCTGCAAGAATACCTGTATTTTAAGTTAAGTTTCTTAAGTGTGTAGTCCAAAATAGGATTGGGTACTATTTCCATCTGTGCCAAATTTCGGTACCTAAGTGCACATCTTCAGTCAGAAAGCCAGGTTTAGGCAAGAGACGAAAGTGCCTCAAAGTGTTCCAAAGTCTGGAAGCCAGCCCCAGAGCTCCAAGGCCGGCAACAAAGCTTTACAGAGCTGTCGGATTTAACTTCAGATAGGAGGCAGAAGCACCCCCAAAGCTGGGAAACCAGCCACGGAGCTCCATGGCCGCTCCGTTGGCTTGTCAGGGAGCCAAAACTATCACTGCAGTCCCTGTCTGCTACCAAAGTTTTGGTGTCTGGTCTATTTTCTTTTCTATTTTATTCAAGTGATAGCCAAAAATCACTGCTAGACGAGCAGACTCACATGCACAAGCAGACGTGTGATTAGAAAAGAGCAGAGAAGCCAAATTGCTTTTCAATCTACTACATCACCGCTGCAGCTTGTTATTACAGTAAAATTGAAGGCACCGTTGGTTACCATCACTGAATTTTAGGTACTGGAACCGGTTTAAATTGGTTTAAATCAGTGCTAATGTCAATGAAAGCAACCCAAATCCAAAATCACAAGTTTGTCCCAGACGATTTTTACAATACAAAGTTAATAGCCATCTTGCTGGGAGCTAAATACACATATGTAGTTGCACTAGTAGATGTGGTTATACTTTGATGTGAAATTATTGCTATAATACTGTAATAACCTAAATATTACTGTCTGCAGAATTTCATGGTTTAGTCTCTCTCTCATATTTATCCTCTGCATAGATTACTGATGCCAGTGTAGTTTGCTTTGCAGTTTATAGACGTCACTAAAATTAAATATTGTGTATGTGTCTTCTTTTTTTAAGTATTTCTATCAATATATCGATATACATGGCATGACTGATCTAAAGTATTTCAACAAAACAGTTTTAGCCTGTTAAAATGTGAGTGGGAGTGACTTGTAAATTGAAATACGCATAAGCTATTTTGGTAAAGGATCTAATAAGTTGATTTTTAGCACTAGTTATATGTTTAAATATTGAATATTAGTGCAAAATATGAGCAATTTGCTGCTCCAGTGCAGATGTGTCTACACCAGCCATTACTGATTAGTTTACACAACACTGTATAGTGTACAGCTTCTTGTTCTTACAAGTTCACTTTAATGACATGGTTACAATATATTAAGTTTAAACACTAGAAAGAAAGTGGTGAGACTTTAAACTTCTTGATGACAGACAAGAGTGTGAGGATATTGTTAGCAGTGATATTCAGCAGATGGGATATCTTTAGCAGCCTAAAGGAGCTCTTCGTCATCCATCCAGTGTTTGTACATCAAATATTTCCTTCCTTGCCAACTTTATCTGAGTTCTGGATCACTCCCTTTTTGGGTAAACTGTACTTTCTTTTTGTCTGTGCCTCTCAGTAATACAGGATTTACTTCCCACGTCCACAGTAATCCCCCATGTGAGTCGTACTCGTGCTTTTTGTTGATTCTTACAACAAGGTCACACGGCTGTTGGCATTTTTCTTAACTCATGCTTGCTCATCGAGGGCCGCTGTGTTGTGTCATAGCGGGGAGAAAGGCCACACATTCCCACCATGATGTCAATGCTGGTGCAATACCTCAGTTGACTAGTTACGAAGATCATTCCCAAAGAGGGTGTGTCTGTGGAGTCACGCTTCTCGCACACACGCTGTGAGTGGAGTTACGCGTCAGGGGTTTGGCTGAGAATCTCTGTAGACTGTGACGTCGGAGTAAGTGTGAAAAAAATGAATCACTTGTCAAACATATGCTGGGTGTTATGTTTCGGCACTTTAGTTATCTCTCGATCTGTAATCTTTGTCTCTGTTTCGTACTCAAACATGACACACACACCCTTACACTTCATCACACAGAACAGCTGGGAAATGGAGAGATCTGTTCCCTGGAATGACAGTTTTAGACGTCACTTGTGGTTTCACACCTGCAGGAAAGAAAACACACAGATCTCTTGATGTGATAAGAGGGTGTGGAGTGGATTAGATAGGAGTGAGTGTATGGACGGTATTGTTTTAGACTGACGTGCTTCTGATCTTACATGATATACAGAGAGACGGAGTGAGCAGGCTTAGCGATAGAGATTGGTTTGATGTGTGTAAGATAAGACAAACTGTGTAGAAAAGTTGCTGGAGTCGTTGCAACTCACATATTACCTCTTGTCTGTGTGTGAGAGTCTGCTCAGAGGACAATACTGTTGCCCTTCCCTCAGCCATCAGGCAGACGGCCAAACTATCCCATTCCACAACCAAAGCTCACACTCACTTAGCTGCTGCTGCTCCCAGAGATCACACAGAGATAGCGGAGCCTTTAGCCATTTAGCTGTGGAAAATATGCCCGGCATGTCCTGTGTGTCGCTGTGGCTGTGTCAAACATGTTCAGATACACAGAGATAACCTTGTTTCAGATGTAGGAAACAAAATGACTTCTTTTTCCCCAAACCATGACTACAATTCCCACATTTTCACAGCCCGCAAATCAAACCTGCGACCACAATTCAAAGTGATAATAACTTGCACCTGTTAGGTCGGTGAATCATCCGTTGCTGAGGATGTGAAATACCCAGAAGAAAACATACAAGCTGGAGATGGAGAACAGGAAGAATGCTGGTGCGTCGTTAGTCATTCTTCATTGTGTGATGACAGGGAATGTTTTCCTTGTTAGTCAGAAGTTTTATTTCAGCATAGGAATGTGCTTTCTACACTGTGTAACACACGTACCTACTGTTGCACTCCGTTCTGAGTACATCCTCTGCTCTTTCTCATTCATAACCATGCATAAACATCCCGTCCTGTACTGGCTAAGTCGTAGATGATATTGGATTAAATGTGTGGTTGTTTCTGCAGTGAGGATGATGATAAAGGGGGCGTCATCCTTGTGGGTATTATGGTTCGCACTTGAGGGAATCCCCCCCCGAACTTAGCATCACACCAGATGGGATTATGGGATTGCTTGATAGCCTTAGTGATGAGGCAGATATCCCTGGTGACAGGCGTTAGTCATCACCTGGGCGAGCAATCACCTAGGAGACTAAGGAGCTCACTGTGACACCCCATTGGGAAATGGTGTCACTGGTTTAGAAACTGTGAGTCAGTGCCGTTGTTAGAGCAGAGGTATTCCCTGTGGGACGGTGCAGAGTTTAAACAAAGCGTATCGCTTGTGGTTGTATGTAGATGGCTTCGACTGTTGCTGCATTAGTTCGAACTGTTGGTGCCAATTATAATCATCTTATAATCAGCCAGGTAACAAGCAGTGGCTGATTACAATTTTAAACGATGATGCTTTGAGCAAATACGTCATCGGGCGGTGTATGAGTAATGTAGGGTGCTCGGCCGTCACTTACAGAGCAGGCATAGCTTGTCATGTTTTCACATCTCATGGGCCAATTAACAGCAACATATGGAAACTCATGTCAGAGCCTATGCTGCTGCGATGGAAAAAGTACTCACGTGAGTCGATATGTGAGTAAGCTCTGAAGTCATTGAGACCTCTAATGTTAATGATAATTAATATTTTCGTAGAGAGCTTGTGATTTATTTAGACATGGACAGTCGAGCCACGTCACACAGCCACAAGTACAGTCTGTTAAAGACAGGAGTTAATTTATTCATTCATGCATGGTGTGCACGTGTTTAAGAATCTGTATGTAAAAAGCCTTAAGAAGCGGCATCATTTCAGGTGGCGTCATTGTCTAAGCACGACCCACTTTTGGACTGCGACCCACTAAACTATAGCAGTGCCTGTTCAGAATGGGCAGATTGCTCGGCCTCTAGTATTGCTGCTCGCAGTTTTCTCGAGAACTCCTCATCCTTCTTAAGTCTGGGAACAAAAGTGCTCATTCATAAAGTTAAATTACTGATGTTTTGAGTTTGCTGCAATGTAATGTCTCCAGTCTCTCCACTCTCTTTTTCTTGCTGTAAAAGTTGCTCAGTGGTGAATGACGCCAAAAAAAGTACAACCTCCTGATGTAAAATTTCCCAGACCGTCTGCATCCACAGGCCCATAGAGCAATTGTACTAGCATTTCCTTTAACCCCATTTCCCAAATGCTGGGTCTCGAGCTCTCTCACATGACTGACAGTTGGAAAATCACTGTATTCAGCTATTAGTGAATTTTACAACTTTATGGGCCTAATAATTTAATTACAGGCTATTTATTGAAGTGTTTTCAAAGGGAAGTTGATTTGCCTTCTGAAATCTACTGGTTCACAGATATCTCACTATGTAAGTCTATGGGAATGAGTAATTTCAGGCCCTGTAGCATCATGTGACGGACCTGGAAGTTGTAGGTACACAGTTTGGCCACTATGTCAGATTGATTCAAAGCCAGACAGATGTACAGACAGAATAGTTAGATATTTTGTCTCTTGGAGAGTCACTGGGGAGTTCACAAATGTTCACATGATCACAAATGTTTTCAAATGCCCTCAAAACCATTTTGTATCGACTGTACAATATCATATTATAATCTTTGTGTCTTTCCCCTCTTTTTCTCTCCATAGTTTCGATGTGGACAATGGCACGTCATCAGGTCGCAGCCCCCTGGACCCCATGGCCAGCCCGGGCTCAGGCCTCATCCTGCAGGCCAATTTTGTCCACAGCCAACGGAGAGAGTCGTTCCTCTACCGCTCCGACAGCGACTACGACCTCTCGCCCAAGTCTATGTCCCGAAACTCCTCCATTGCCAGTGACATGTGAGTGCACGATGTCTTTGGCGTCCACCTGCTTCTTCATTTAAAAAAAAAAAAAACACCCCGACGCTCCCCACTGTGCTGAATGTGGTTAATTCTGCTTTTTTATTTCTGACTCTCTGAATCTGTGTCATGGCTGGATGTTTATTAGACCCGGTCTTAAAGCTGCCACGCGGCTGGCTTTAGCCACGGTGGGAAGTGTGCATGACCAACAGCTGATTGTGAAGTGTCACATCTATTCTTAGCCGTATTCCAGTAGCATGAACAAGGTGGCGAGTCACAAAGTATCCACCAGCACAGTTCATGGGATGGGTCGATTGTGTCTGTATAACTCATGAGGACAATGGGATCGATTTGTGTGCTGCATTTAATCTGCCAACATTCTGTGTGTGTTTGGTCATTTGTCTTTTATAATACTAACCCCCCACTGCCTTACACCTCGAGACATGATGATAAAACACACAAACCAGCGGGCATATTCTGGGTTGGTGCAGCCTATATATTGATATAGCATTTCCCACGCAGTGGTGGCTATCCAGTTACATGTACTGTACACTTAGTGCTACAGGAAATAAAAATATTGACTGAGAATATAGCATTTCGATCCAGCCTAGAGGAAAGACAAATAGACAAAAGGATGAAAAATAATGTCCTGTAGTAACCTTAGACTTCCTCCTCCTTACTGCTGCTTTTCACTCTGGAGTAGTAAACCAATGACCGTTCTATGACCTACACCTACTATCCAGTTACCATGTTAAAACCACATTAAAAAAAACCTTTTACGCCTCATTCTTATATCTTTTTCTCCGATGAATTGCACACCCAAGGAAACCTGAGATAGCTGCAGTGGCGAGGCGACTTGACTTAACAGCTCTCGCTATGAAATTAATAATACAGCTCCACAATCAAGTTGAACTTATAAAAAATGAAATTGCATGTTCCCTGAAGTACTTAACAACACATCTTCCGAAGAACATAGTGTAGAAATTTCTCAGAGGACGTTCCTTACAAGAAAACATCACAACAGAGCAGTTATAGTCTGTGTGTGACCCCAGAAGGCCGAGGTAGAAAGGTCACCACCTGTATCTTAACTCACCTGTCCCTCTGATTTTTCTGTCACTCTTGAGTACCTTCTATTTGTCTTATTTGGAGCGCATTACAAGCCTGCATCTCTTTTGACTTTCCTGCCAGGCACGTCAGCTCACGTGGTTGTGGGCGTGTGCATGACGTGGTTGCAGTCACTGACGCGCTCCTGTCACCTGAGCTGATGTTGACAGTGCTCACATTTAAAATGTAGCGCGAGAGGTCACCAGGTTTTTGACTCAGAGTTCATTGTTGAAGATTCCTTTAGCTGGAACTGAGTGAGTAAGGCTGAGTGTCCATGTAGTTTCTCTGTCTTTTTAAAATTGGGTAACACTTTACTTGAAGGTATCTACATAAGAGTGACATGACACTGTCATAACTATGACATGACACGGTCATGAACCTGCCATGAACATTATTGTCTTTGTCATGACAAGTTGACATTAAATTTGTTTGGGATGTCCTTATAATGACAACTTGACATTAACCAGGATGACATTACCAGAAGTTGTATTTGTCATAACAAGTTGACATTAACAAGAAATGCACCTCTTTTTGTGTTTATGACAAGTTGACATAATGATTATTATTGTTACGACAAAGGCATCATCTGGTAGTGTCATCCTGGTTAATGTCAAGTTGTCATTATAAGGACATCCCTAACAAATTTAATGTCAACTTGTCATGACAAAGACATCTTCTGGTAATGTCACTTTAATTAATGTCAAGTTGTCATAATCAAGACAACCCAAACAATGTCAACTTGTCATTACAAAAACGGAATGACACTTAATGACAGCAGTCATAAACGTTTATGACATGTACATAATGTTCATGACAAATTCATGACAGTGTCATGTCATAGTTATGACAGTGTCATGTCACCCTTATGTCAATACCTTCAAGTAAAGTGTAACCTAAAATTGTCCCAATGAAGAGAGAGCATATGCAGCCTGCACCTTTTTAGGGCGCTCTGATGCTTTTGTGCGGCGGCTCGGAGCGCTTCTAGTTAAAAATCTCTCACGAAAGTGCTGCCGTTTCCAGCGCCCTGCCAGATAAGAATGCTACATGCTCTCCACTCCCTTAACAATGCCCACTGAGGTGCCCTTGAGCAAGGCTCCTGCGGTCCACCAACTCCAGGAGCCATGTGTGCAAGGGCTTCAAAACTGGGGCAGTCGCTGAAGCAAAGTCAGGGGTGTGCTCAGCTGACTTTTCCTTGGATAAATAAAAGTTAAAAAAAAAAATGAAATGATGACTGCCTATGGGATATGGTTTAGGGCGGAGAGGAGGAGGGATGGACAGAGAAGGAAAGGACGAGGAGTAAGGGTAACTGTGAGGGACATGTCTGTACAGCAAGCGCAAAGGCAGCTGGCAGGTTTTCACAGTGTCCTTGCTGTGAGGTATATTCTGGAAATGACATTCACTACACTAGCTTGTTACAGCTGCAACATTTAGTCGATTAATCTGTTCGTCAATTGACAGAAAATTAATCAAACAGTAATTTTTTAAGCAAAAAAGCGCAACATTTGCTGGTGTCATGCTCCTTAAATGTGGAGTTTGATGCTTTTCTTTGTCATGCATGATAATAAACTGAAAAGCTTTGGATTTCTGGACTTCAAATCTCATCTGAAGACGTCACCTTGGATTCTAGGAAATTACACAGAGCATGTGTCTTTATATTCTGTCATTTCATTGATGAAACAATCGATTAATCAAGAAAATAATAGAATTCATAATAAAAATAATAATCACTGCAGCCTTCAACCTTATGTGTACCGACACATGTCCACCAATAGATCTCTCCCTGAAACCTCAAACAGTCCTGAAATTACTAAACTCTGTGACGTCGGGCCTCAGCTGGCAGCTGATGAGTAAACATGTCACCGTGATCGAGTGCATCAGAGATGCTGAAACTAATCTAATGTGATGACCCTCGCTCCTCCCTCCCCGTCTCTCCTCCCCTTGACCATTTCAGCCCATGAGCACACTACTCTGTTGTCAAATGTCAATACACTGTAGCTCTGCAACTAACATTAAAGCTACCGTCTTTGTGTCTTTCAGTCATGGTGACGATATGATTGTAACGCCATTTGCACAGGTGAGCACTTTTGCCCGCTTATTTATCGTTTGTATCGTCTTCATTTTTACATTGTCGTAGACTGATGTATGATTTATGAGTCCTAACCTATTGTGTGCCCTTCAGGTTCTTGCCAGCTTGAGAACTGTACGAAACAACTTTGGTGCATTAACTAATCTACAGCAAGACAGAGCATCCAATAAGTAAGTTACCAGCTGTATTTTATTTTATTTTTTATTTTTTTCAAACAGAAATCTGTCACAGTGGGTGAAGTGACTGTATTAGAGGCAACAGTGATCAACATGCCAGCATATCACAATATGTGATGACAGTCACTTTATGACTAAGATGTTCTGCTCAGTAAGTGGCAGTGATTTGGAGTCGTTTGTGTCCAGTGCTCACTCACAGTCTGGCCTTGCTCGCCCTCTGCTGTTCATAATGAGTACTACAACAACAGTAGCAACAGTGTAAAGCTGCACTCTGCTACAGTGCCCCCTCTACATGTGTAGGAACAAGTGAGGGGAAATGGTGCTTCCTTGAGTCATGTAGAGAATTTTTAATAAAAATATTTCGAGGTAAATCACTGTTGGAAATGTCTCAGTGTGTGTTTGTTTCCTCCATGACAGGAGATCACCCATGTGTAACCCACCACCCATCACCAAGACCACCTTCACAGGTATGTGGACAGTAAGAGCACCATGGTGGCTTGTGTTGTGTGTGTGAATGTGTTTGTGTGTGTTGTATATGTGTGATTCGATGTGTGGTCTGGGAATCAGGATTAGATTTGGCCGTAGACACATAACTTTTTTTTATAGTGGACATCCTTTTTAGTGGAAAAACAATTATATAAAGCCAGGGTTTTTAAGCATTTGCAATGGCATCATATATTTCGATATGAAATATGCGAATTCTTCATTTAAATTGGTTGCATTCTTTGAAGTTGGTGCACATGCAGCCTGTTTTTGCAGAGTCTCTTTTATTGATGGTTGCCCTGCAGTCTCTTTGGATGCTGCTGGAGACGGAATTCACCATGATCTTATATCTTATGAACTCATTGTGAGTGTTTGTAATCGCAATCCATGCTAACGTCGCATATCATCCCATCCCCAGAGGTAACACTTAGCTATTTAGCAGATATAAGCAGGATATAAACATCCAATAAATGGTTTGCAACACACTGTAACGTAGTTGTGAGCATATATACGTGTGTAGTAATGTATTAAACTGTTATTATTATATATTTTCCTCTTTTTTAATTAATTTTTTGTTTATATGGTGGTCTTTTGTGAATTTTATTTCCGTTAAAGGTGCGATACAAAGTACATTTAGTATGTATTACACCTATTTGTCAACAACTATAATATAATTCATATAGGACAAATACTGTGCATTAATACACTCTTACAAATGCTCTCCTCTGCTCACAATGACATTGCCGTGTGTTGTAAACCATTTATCTCATGTGTATGCACTGCTTGTACAGTAAATGCTAAATAGTGGACTTAAAGGATATATACTTTTATTTATCCCTGTGGTTTGCAGCTTAAACACAAAACACAACACATACCAGTAACATAAAGGTCACCAATAGACAAACAAAAGTCATCAACAGGCATACTCATAGACATAACATACATACTCGTACATATACCTACACACAAGAGGAATAGTTTTGGTGGTAATATGCACCCTTTTATTTAAAACTGGAGGCTGGATAGATTAAAGCTGATACAAAGGATGCTGGTGGTGTGTAAGTGATGTTTTTGTCTGTTGTAAGATATCAGCATGGTGGTGATGAGGGGCTGGCAGACAGATCCATGCGTGCAGGCAGCCAAAGAACATGAACATAAAATCCAACATGGTCAGAATACAAATATGGACAACGTATTTTGCGGGTGATTGGTTTACTTTAGCAAAGCAATGGCCAAGTGAAAAAAGAACAAATATTTCCCTGTCCGCAGCTGTTGTTCTGCTATTTTCTATCAAGTTTGGATTGGTGTGGCTTTTTTCTTTCTATAGCCAAGATGTTTGCAGGAATTTCTGAAAAGCTAATAACAGTTACAGGAGTTTGGCAAGACAGTTGGTCAGTTATGAAACGATGCTCGGTGTCTGCTGTCCGTTGCAAGTTGTCACATCCATCCTGTGCATATCAGGGCTGCAGCTAACAGTTATTTCCGGTGTCGAGTAATCTTTTGAATATTTTCTCAATTAATTGATTAAATTTTATTCTAAAAATGTCAGAAAATGGTGAAAAATATCAATCTGTGTTTCCCAAAGCCCAAGATGACGTCCTCAAATGTCTTGTTTTGTCCACAACCCAAATATATTCAGTCTACTGTCATAGAGGAATAAAGAAACCAGAAAATATTAACATTTTACGAAGCTGAAACCAGAGTATTTTTTACAGGTTTTTCTTTAAAAAATTACTCATACCAATTTATCACTTGTCAAATTAGTTTAGGAGTAATTTAATAGTTGACAACTTCTTTAAAGTAATCATTGCAGCTCCAATGCATATTACAGACATTTAATGAACCCCACATATATTCCAGGAAGTAGTTTTGTAGCGGATGTAAACTATGGTGTTGGTGACCCTCACTTCATGTTTGAACCAACTTTGTTTGGCTTTTTCTTGAATTATTATTCCAGTTTTCTTCATAGAAAGCTTCATGTTCAATGGCAAACCACTTTCTTCGCCCCATATCACCTCTGTATGTGTGTTAGGATAGCTAAGGAAGAAGTTTTAGTTCATACAATACAGACACCAGTTCAGTGCCTTGAGACCTCCAACACTTCATTCATAACCACAGACATATTAATACCTCAATAATGGATTGTACGTCCATATATCTAAAGTCATACCTGACTTGAATAGTCTGATGTGCTGTAACCAGTAGACAGATAGCATCTGCTGCAAAGCCCGTCTGGCCTACTTTGAGAGTTTTTGTTGTGAGGAGGACATGGCACAGACGGTCTTAGATGGCGAGAATAGACTTGTCCTTGACAGTCACTTTGCTTTTTAGCAGTATCAAAGTATCAATGGCTGTAACCTGGCTGGTGTTTGCAGGAGAGACCATATAACCTCCAGCATTAATAAATAATTTCACTGTGTTTTGTTTGGTGAAATTATCCCACTCATAGTATCACACACATTTGTGCATGTTGTAAAGGAGGTAAAACATTAATTTTATTAATATTGTTTTTTTAAAGTGTTTAAAAAAGTTCTTTCTTCTTCCACATATGACGGAGATCCATGCACACATTCCTTCCAATAACCCAATACATAACCTGCGTATATATGAGGAACTGGTGACATTGGGCTATATTTAGAACACAATCATACTGGTGCACAGCCATTATGGGCCCTGCCATAAACTGGTGACAGCTGTGAGTCATGAGCGTGATTGTTAGAGAGTATTGACTGCTTGTAATGCAAAGGCTCGCTGAGGCGGCGACTAAGTCATCCTGCAGATAAGCACAATAAAGGAGGAATAATTAACGGAAACTCAGTAAATCAGTTTGGGATAGGATACGAGTGATGAAAGAAGGATTATATTTAGACTTCTTCTTTAATTTCCTATCTATCCACATCCGACTGCCGTCCTCTACTGTGTGTCATTTTTCCGTTATGGACTTATTCAGAAACAGAAGATTTTTTTTAGAGTTGTCAAGGGTTTGAAAAAACATTTTGGTAGGTCTGGGACCTTTAACCTGTTGTGGATGAGAGTAGATGCTGGTTAAAGCTAATGAGAGACCAAACAGTGGTAGGGGTGCAGGATAATATCAGCATGTCATTGGTATCTGCAGATAAAGGCTTTACAGTGAAATATCACAACCGTGAATAAACACTTTTTGCATATGACAAGCTGATGAAACTTTTTTTTTTTTTTTCGTGACTTTGATGAGTCGCAATAGGTTAAGTTTGCTCTGGTTGCGGGGGCGTCGGTGGCTTAGTGGTAGAGCAGGCGCCCCATGTACGAGGCTGTTGCCGCAGCGGCCCGGGTTCGTATTTATTTATTTATTTGGACCCCTATTAGTCACTACCAACACAGCAACAACTCTTACTGGGGTCCACGCAAGCAAACATAACATCATAGTGTAAAACAAATAATTGAAAATCCAAGGGGAAAAGAAACAAAATACAACAAGAAAACAGGAAAACTACAAAACAATAGTCAAAAAAACACGCAGAAAAAACAATAAATTAACCACAATAAACTACTAATGACAATAATTACAACAATGACAACAAATATCCTCACTGTTTTAAAATTCCCAGAAAAAAAATAAACAAAAATAAATAAATAATTTTACAGCTCAAAGGTAAGAGTTGGCATAATAATATGTTAATTCAACTGCAGTTAGGAGGAAAGAAATGAGTGCATTGATCAGCTGACAATCAGACAAAATTGTTGAAAAATATTGGCATATCAGATATTGGCAAAAATCCAATATCATGCAACACTAGTATGTGTAATATTATTTTAATATTTTACATCCCATACACTTGATCCAAAATGTTCTTGGAGTTTTTTTCGAAACATTTTTATTGTGGGTATAAAGTTAATAATATGAGTGAGGATATGACTCTAAACTTCTCTACCTTTCCTTTTCTCCTTGAAATTGCATCTTGTACTTTATATGGAAACAACAGGGCTTGAGTTACTCTATCAGGTCTCAAATAAATATTATATTTCATTTAAATGGGTCAGACCTTTCAATGGATCAGGTTTTAAAGACATGGAGCAGAGTGGAGGTACTAAATATGATTTTTTTTTTTTTCCACTTAGATCAATATTAAAACATTTTTTATGACGCTGACATGTCAGTTACAACAGCATAAAGAAATAGTAAAATAGTTGAAAAATTTAGAGCGAACAAAACAAAAGCTGCTTGGGTAAATGCACATTTTTACAGCCTTAAGGATTAGTGTATTTATTGATTATTATTCCAGCCCAGTGTCGTCTTTTTGAGTCTTGTGTAGAGTTCATTTTTCCCATTTTCTTTCTAGTTGTGCTTCTTCAACAGTTGATCAAAAAAACTGAGTATGAGGAATGAATCAGAGTGAAAGTAATCATCATTAAATGGAATTAAAAGGGGGAAAAAATCATTGTATTGGCCAGTGACACATGTGGTACAGTGCAGTCTGTTGGAACCCATTTATTTTGTAACTGACACATGATACTGTCTTAAAATGTAAGCTGCTAAACAACAAGCATTTGGTCTGATGTATAACAAAGTGACAACATATATGAATTATCCAAACAAGTGAAATCACATCAGCATTATTTCCCATCAGTTCAGTCTCCCCTCTCCTGCTGTCTCTTCATCTCTGCATTTTTTGTCCTCCTCCTCCTCCTCTCTCATCTTCTCCCTCTCACAGTCCGACTTCACCGTCGAGCTGTTCCGGTACATAGTTTGGCTGCAGCCCTGCGTCTGTGCAGCAGAGTGGCCTCTCCGAGCGCCGGTGTCTGATGTCGCACTAAGCATGAGAAGAATGTCATTGACGTCAGTGCAGTTGCTGTCAGAAAGAGTAGCACCCCAGCCACTGAAACCACACCAGGGAGAGAGACAGCGAGAGAGGGGTGAGGTGGGGGGGAGAGAAAGGGGAGACAGAGAGAGAGAGAAAGAAAGAGGAGAGAGACAGAAAGGAGACAAAAGAGGGGAGGAGGAAGGATGTTCAGAGATCAGCGGAGGAAACGAGGATTGTGGGAGAGGAAGGGGACTGATGGAAGAAGGGAGGGAGAGATGTGTCAAAGACAATGGAGCAGGAGAGGGGGGATATTTTTGAGAATAGGAGGTGTCAGAAAAGGTTTAAGGATGGTCAGTTGGTCCTGGTGTGCATGTTCCCAAACATACAATATAATATTATGATGCACTGGAGCCCAAGGAGCTAAAAACTGCATATGCAACCCAGAGCTGTAACTTTGCATCATTTACTTTGAGAATAAAATGTCCCAGAATGAAAGATAATTGGGCAAAGCAGCATTTTTATAATTTAAGCCTAAAGAACGGCAGTATTTTCCCAAAGGCTTTAACAGGGTCTGAATGTAAAGCCTCTGTATTTTAATCTGCTTCTGTTTTCTCCGTCTGTGTAATTGAATTACAGCTAAAGTGACCCCCCTCCCAGATCACAGATCACATGGCATTAAAAGCCTGTGCTTTCCCAAATTAGTCAAGGCATCAATATTAATTGGCTTCTGACAAGGTGACATTTTCTGTTAACATAGGCTGACTTTGAGAAGGGGCATGTCTTCAATTCCAAATGAAAAAACCAAAGAGAGACATTGATGCAGGGATGTGACACTAACCATCTTTACCATAGTCTCAGTCATCTATTTGTTTACCTCTGTTTTGGTGTATCTGTATGCTGAGCACATATCAGCATGCAAGCACACACACACAGTATAGGGAGCTCCCAGCTCTGGCTCCAATCCTCCGTTGCTCCACTCCATCTCTTGTCCTCCTCCCTTCCCCATCCACAGTGCAGTCCTCTCAGGCTTTAGGTACAGCTTGGGGAGAGCAGCACGTTTGGCTACCAGGGACGCCGAAGCAACAGCAGCCCACCCCCTATACACACAGCATCTATAGGAAACACTACCCAGCACACACACAGCACCGGATTACACCATTTGCTTCCCGGACACCATGGATATTTTCATTGGCAGAGGGGCTAAGGAGACAAAATCATGATGTGTTATGGTTAGCATTTCGTCTGGTGTGAGTGTGTGTGTGTGAGTGTGGATGCATGTGTGTGTCTGTGTGCGTCCGTGTGTGTGTGTGTTTGAGATGTCTCTGTATTTGTTAACCATGTCAGGATGCTCTGAACAATCTTGCTCCTTGCTGGACAGTGCTGACATGGATGTTGCCTGGTTGTGAGCCTCTCACTGGATTCTCTTTTCCCACCGTCCCTGTCTTCCCTCCATCCCTCCTATGGCAGACATGGGCCTGCTAAGCAAACTGCTGTTCATCCTGCTACATGACTGGAATTACATACTCTCTTATGAATGATAGCGTAAAGCTCACACACCTAGATCGCTGACTGTGATATGTGTGCTGTGTATGGGAGGCAGTGAATGAGTCTGTCTGTGTGAGATTGCTGTTACCTCTGTATTCTCTGCTGTGATTTTCTTACTGTTAACATTCATTTGGACACCCAGAACTGACTCAGGGTGGCCATTAGCCATCCATCACCTGCAAGTATACTCCCTGGGATTGTATCTGACTTACTTTTTAAAAGGAGGAAATAAGGATTCGAACTGTAGGACGTCACCGGAGGTTTCTTTTCTCTGAGGGGAAACAGTGAGCGTTTGCTGCAGCTGACCTGTGACTGCTCATCTGTGGGTTAGGATACAGGAAAACTCCCAGACCCGCACAGCTGGCTCACCTGTCCAGTATGAAGAGTCACCCATGTGTCTACTCGGGGTATCCCAGCTTAGCTGTATGTGGGGTGGGAGACCCCGGGCCTGGACCGTCCACTAGCCCTCTGAAGCGGGCTCTTACTGACCCCTTGCCCTCCTGTCTTGCCCCTGCAGAGGAGGCCTACCAGAAACTGGCCACTGAGACCCTGGAGGAGCTGGACTGGTGTCTGGACCAGCTGGAGACGCTGCAGACGAGACACTCGGTCAGCGAGATGGCCTCTAACAAGGTAAGAAGAACAAAAGTTTACACTAACTACCATATCTGTTGGATGTGTTAATATATATACATGCTGCTGCATTTTCTGGTCAGACCCCAATTTCCCAATTGTGTGAATACACTTCTGGTGTTATTTAGTGAAACATATAGACGCTGCTACCCAGGATTCACTGTTGTGTGTTTTGTGGCTGATATGGACAGGATGTGTTCTTTAACTTTGCTTTGATGGTGTGATTTCATATTTTTATGTAGGTATGATGCATCTTAATTTTATTTTTATGAGGAATTCAAGAGCACAACCACTCAAAGGAGTATCGTGACACAAAAATGCATGACTAGAAACACTTATTTCCAAAGTGGTCCTCAATGGAAACAGCAAGAAATACATAGACACACACAATTGTAAACAAGAAAATAACATTATAAGCACATTCACTCCTTGCACCTTCACTCCCATAGTTCAGATTCCCTCACTCAGAGGTGAACCTTCAACCTTTCCCACAAATCCTCCTTAAAATTTGTCTTAAAAATCGCCTTTGTTTGGCAGTTTTGTAGTGTATACTGATCTTCACACAAGGTTACACTATTATAAACTGTACTGTATATTATATATCTATACTTTTTGTTAAAAGGTTACAGAATTAGTGTGTGGTTGTCATGAATATCTGACACTTGAACTGGCTGCAAACAGCTGTCTGTAGATTTCTCAAGAATGCAGAACTTAAGCAGACTTTTTTACCTATCCACACCGAATGCTGCATTTCTATTAGTGCTGTCACGATACTGCGATTTCTGACTTCGATATAATACCTTGAAAAATATCGATATTCAAAATGATGGGAAAAAACTGATATAAAGGGCATGAAATTATTTTTTTTATTAAAAGATAAATTTAAAATCCCTGTATTTCCATGGACTTTCAAGGCCAGGGGATGTTTGTTAAGAAAAGAAAAAATGGAAGAAAAAGTACTGTATTTCTGTATGACTTCCAGTTATTTTTCAATAAAGAACGTCATTTAAAAAAAGATAAATATAAAATGGCTCTAACATGACAACTATAACATTTTCTTTTCTTGTAAACATTAACAATAAGAGAGAGAAAGAAAGCCCAGCTGGTACTAATGAATATTGAAACTGTTTTAAATGTTTAGAAACAATATGTATCGATAAATCAGTATTTTTGACAACACTAAAATCCATACATGAATGACGAAATATGAAATTACAATGACGTCTTTGTACAGTTCTCTCGATGGTCATTAAACAGCAGTTACATGGTGTTGATTGCTCAATGACAGGCTGAGCTGATGTGCAGTACAACTTTATGGTAAATACCAGGAGCGGATAGATTCAATACTTTATAGGTTGTTGATTTTATTCATTTTAAGGGGTCTTTCTTAATATCATATTGAATTGACATTACCTCCTGAGCGTCACCTGCTCCTTCCATCAAAACCCTCTCCTGTTCATTTGTCAAGGTTTTATGATGGTTACAGTTTGAGTCTGAGGAGTCAGTCACGTTCGGTTGTCATATGAGCTGTTCATATTATGTGCTTTGATGCATTTTCAGCCATCAAAATATACGTTTGACCGGTTGTGTTATATTGTCTACAGTATGTGTGTTAGTGATAGCATCGTCATGCAGTCAGGGAGTTGTGCTGTGAGCATGCTCAGTCTCCTCCACTGTGTGTATATATGCTTGTGTGTGTGTGTGTGTGGAGGGAGGCTGCTGTGCCGCTCTGAATGCTGATCAGCTCTGGGCTCTGGTGATGTCACACACCGTGATGTCACACAAGGGGGGGATGGACCAAGAGGAGAAGCAGGGAGGACGGACAGACAAAGGAATTACACAAAACGTGCACACGCTCTCCGCTGATGTTACCGCGGTCACACGCACGACCGCGGGACGTCTACCTCATTTAAAAGTGAAAAGATTAAAAAGAAAGAAGAAGAAGGAGATAAAAAACCTGTAACATGCACTGTCTCACCATTGCTCACCAGCACAGCTATCCCTGGTTGTCATGGCAACAGCCACAGGCCCAACCAGCCTGCTATCTCACTCTAGCAACACATCATAGGTAATACAGTCACTACATCTCCCACACATAGCCTTTACTTTGTGTCTGTATCCTGCAGACTTTCATTTATCAACACTCAACATACGCCGCAATTCATCAATGAAGGAAAGTCTGACTACAGAACAATGAAATGGAATTCCCATGATGCAAATTAAATCAAATTACAGCTAAATCTGCACCTTATTCCCTCTAAATGTGATTTCCAGTGACCTCATTGTAAGAAATCACCACTCATACTAGTCTCCTTTGTTCACTATAGTGTCACATTATATAGCTGCTCTAGTTTTGCATTTGCTCTGTGGAAGCAGCACTGCTCTGTCTGCTTTCAACATCACCCAGTAATGACCCCAATCAGATCCTGACATAACCTGGGAAATTAATGCACGTCATCTCTGACTATCAGCCATCTCAGAGTTACTCTATTAAGCCCGGAGACCTCTGTAGCAGTAGGTCAAACAAGGTGACATACTGTACCTGTTTGCCCTGAAGGATCTCACACCAGAAAGACATGGTCAGTGTTACTGCTGTAGCAGCATACAAGCACACACTTCTGTGTACTACACTTACATAGACATCTAGTACAGTTCATGCTAACTCACATAATCTTTGAGCTGGTCGAGCAGGGCATTGGTGTTCTATCTGCTGGTTTTAGTTTAGATGCTCCTGCAGTTACATTTCCACCCTTTGTGTGGGTGCAGGTGTTTCTAGAATCAGCACCTGGTCTTCCTCTGGCTCTGCTTCAGGAGCATTGTGTGGTGGTCAAGTGTGTCACATCATGGTTTGATCATTTCACAAGGTAGCATTGTACAGTAGAACAAAGCAGATACTCTTGACTAACAGCTTGGACCCACTTTGGGGTAGAAAGTAGTTTCTAGAGAAGATAAGATCTCTTGGAGAACATTTTCTCAGTGTTTTGGTGTTGTGTCATGATCCAGATTGTAATCAGCGTTTGTTGAACCTTGGCTCTGGCATCCAGCAGTGTCAGGTCAAATATAAATCCCATCATTAATGACTGATTCTTGTTGCACGAGGCAGGATGCAATAGTTGAACTGGAATCTGGATTACTTTCTGTGGGAAGTGCCAGTTTTCATTTTACTTAACCCTTCCTGAAAGTTTGGCACTGCTATCTCTGCAACTGTATTTGAAGGGGGGTAAAGGGTTGCCTAATATGGCCAGACCAAATCGGAAATGTGAATTAGTCTGGTCTGCTATTTTTTTAATTCCAAGAAGCATTATCAACGGCTGTAGACCAAAATGCTTTTGGAGCCAGTTGGATAGACCTACTGTCAGTCAGAGCAGTGAAACGTGTGATGTAGCCCTGAGCAATGGACAAACAGAGATGAGCTGGTGTAGCATCAATATGTCTATGAACGAGTGTTGCCGCTTTTGCCACTAGAATTTGAAAATAGTACTTCAACAGAAAGTTCCACGTCAGCTGCGGCCATGTTGGTTGTTTTCAAAAATGTATGATAGACACTGGTGTCAAGGAAAGTGTCAACAAACTTTGAAAGAGGTTCTCAATAGCAGCATCCTGTGAGGTAAATGGACCTTAGAAATATAAATGTCTGGCCTTTTAGAGTGACATTTGCACCTAAAATCATACGAGAGGTCTTTCAGTCAATATTGATCCTCGACCTCAGGCCATCTTCAGGGTTGAGGTAGCGTCTAGGTGGACACTTGCAGTTTCTACACCCAACATGTGCCTGGATCCCCCTTCTGGCCACTACACGTAGTACAACCTGGCTAAAACCTTAATGCAGGAGATTCGATTCAGATTCATTGAATATATTTGTTTCTCCCTTTGTTGATGGTGCAGATCGAACTTAGATTCTGCTTCATTTGGTCAACTCTTAAGGACATGCACTGACTGATGTGTGTTGTGTCCACTGGTGAGTCATCCAGGACATCCACCATCAATACTTGTTCATTTCAGGTACAAAAGCCTGCTTGATACACCTGCCTTTGCAGTTGTTTTCCTGGCTAAACACAATGTTGAACTTATACACAGCCCAGGTTTGAGAAGATCCGAAATTGGACAATCTGCTTTTCAAGGATGAAAAGAGATATGAGCAGCTTATGATCAGTATAGATAATTCATAGACCCCCATACAAACCTCTGGCGTTTTACTGTACTTTAACATGTACTGCTATGACCTCAAAAGTTAGATTTACTTCAGCCAGGAGACGTCTCTGAATTGGGTCATCATTCTGTTAGTAACTTGTTAGTGCAGGTCGAAGTCATTCTTCAGTAACACCAAGTTGTGGATTTTGTCTTTTGGATTTTCTAAATTGTGAAGGTCTGCATCTTGGTATAGTAGTGTCACCTTGATCTATTTATCAAAGCATCTTTTTTTTGGTTTATATATTGCACTTACACTCACTGGCCACTTTATTAGGTAGACCTCGTTAGTACCGGGTTGGACCCCCTTTTGGCTTCAGAACTGCCTTAATTCTTCATGGCATAGATTCAACAAGGTGCTGGAAACATTTCTCAGAGATTTCTGTCCATATTGACATGATAGCATCACACAGTTGCTGCAGATTTGTCGGCTGCACATCCATGATATGAATCTCCCGTTCCACCACATCCCATAGGTGCTCTATTGGATTGAGATCGGGTGACTGTGGAGGCCATTGGAGTACAGTGAACTCATTGTCATGTTCAAGAAACCAGTTTGAGATGATTTGAGCTTTGTGACATGGTGCGTTATCCTGCTGGAAGTAGCCATCAGAAGATGGGCACACTGTGGTCATAAAGGGATGGACACGGTCAGCAACAATACTCAGGTAGGCTGTGGTGTTTAAACCATGCTCAGTTGGTACTAAGGGGCCCAAAGTGTGCCAAGAAAATATCCCCCACACCATTACACCACCACCAGCAGCCTGAACCGTTGATACAAGGCAGGATGGATCCATGCTTTCATGTTGTTTACACCAAATTCTGACCCTACCATCTGAATGTGGCAGCAGAAATCCAGACTCATCAGACCAGGCAACGTTTTTCCAATCTTCTATTGTCCAGTTTTGGTGAGCCTGTGTGAACTGTAGCCTCAGTTTCCTGTTGTTAGCTGACAGGAGTGGCACCTGGTGTGGTCTTCTGCTGCTGTAGCCCATCTGCTTCAAGGTTGGACGTGTTGTTGGTTCAGAGATGGTCTTCTGCAGACCTTGGTTGTAACCAGTGGTTATTTGAGTTACTGTTGCCTTTCTATCATCTTGAACCAGTCTGGCCATTCTCCTCTGACCTCTGGCATCAACAAGGCATTTTCACCCAGAGAACTGCTGCTCACTGGATATTTTCTCTTCTTCGGACCATCCTCTGTAAACCCTAGAGATGGTTGTGTGTGAAAATCCCAGTAGATCAGCAGTTTCTGACAGACCAGCCCGTCTGGCACCAACAACCATGGCACGTTCAAAGTCACTTAAATCACCTTTCTTCCCCATTCTGATGCTCGGTTTGAACTCGTCTTGACCATGTCTACATGCCTAAATACATTGAGTTGCTGCCATGTGATTGGATGATTAGCTATTTGCGTTAACAAGTAGTTGAACAAGTGTACCTAAAAAAGTGGCTGATGAGTGTATGTCTCAGCTCTTACCATTAACGTTTAACATCCTACATACTGTATAGAATTCCCTCTCCACATTTTGTTAAGGTCATGAATGAACAGCAGACCTACTTCTCACAGTCAGTGATACATTCATTAAAATCTGTGGTGGTAATTAGTGTGTTCCTGCTCTCTCTGTATTCTGTAGAGAGGGGGCGTCTGCCACCAGAATAAATGTGGAATATGAGAAAAAAAAAAAAATGCAACAGAGATCTGGAGGTGTCATGGGCTACATACTGCAGGGAGTGGATATTTATGGTCACTCCGCCGAAGAACAAATTACACACATGTCACAGCTGAGCTTGGTGTGACACTTTCCAATTTCTACCCAATAGTTTGTGTTCACACCTCTCAGCTCAGCTATCAATATGTGTGTGTGTGTTTGTGTGACGGAGAGAGGGGAGTTTGTGTGAGGGGTGTCTGTGGGCGTTATATTTGTGTATACTGTAGGCTTCTGCAGGGAGTAAACTGTGTGTGTGTGTGTGTGCGTGCGTGTGTTAGTGTGTGTGGTGGGCCTGTGCTGGCCTGCTTGGCTCAGAGTCAATCAAAGCTGCTGGATCTCAGTTAGCCTCTTGTCTCATCTGCTCCAGCGTAGCTGTAAATTACTCACAGTGCCAGGCTGGCTGTAGAGGTGGGGTGTAAAGTAAGCAGAGACAGGTTTGGTCCCTTTTCAACATCCAATTATTTCCCTTTGTTTTAGTGCAAAGAAGTACAAGGACTCTGGGGTGCCCTGGTAGCTCACCTGGTAGCACTCCATGTAGGCTCAGTCCCTAGCAGCAGTTTGAGTCTGACATCCTTTTCCTGCATGTTGTCCCATCTCTCTATCTCCCTGTTTTCATATATATCTGTATCTGTCCCATCAAATAAAGGCAAAAATGCCCAACAAAATAATCTTAAAAAGAAGTACTACTACTACTACTCTCTGTCATTACATGTGCATTGTGTAGTAATGCTGACATCACCACACCACCCTAGAGTGGAAGCTATTAAGAAAGTAGGCTCAGTTTTGCCCTGCCTTACACACCATTTACAAATGAAGTTTGGCAGTGTCTTCACTGTAGGGTTCTACCAATATTGTTTTAAGATAGAAGTCTGATACAGATTCTTTTGTACTGAAGCTGCTGATGGACAACACTTTGCATAATGTTCAGTATCTTTAGATATGATCACAGTAAGTAGTCATAGTGATTTCAGAGAGCTGTGTTCTGGTCAGGGTGGAAAAGCCTCTGAAGCAGCAGCATGCTCACTGTTTAACTCACTCCTGAAACTAAACACCTCTTTGCCTTCACAAGTGCATCAATATTAGGTGTGCAAAGTCATTGAGCTGGCCGGATTGGACTTTTTTGCAGGCTGGTTCGGACCTGCAGGCTGTTTGTTTGACACCCCTGCAAGATTCATGATTCAAGATTAGGCTTTTTTCTATATAGAATCAAAAGCTGTCTTTTGACCATCATTGATTTATCGATCTATGTTTTGGCCAAAGTTTATAACCAGTACATGCTGCTCTGTCATCATCACAGCAGCTATAATTTATGTTTTTATAATGCAAATGTGCCAAAGGACAAAGAGAAAACAATGTGACAATGAATGTACAGAGAATTTTTTACCCAAATTTGAAGCTCTGCTCGGCTTTATGGTGCTTTATAGTGAGTTTAGCTCATTGTTTAGCTGTCCAACCTCCAGCTTTACTGTCTTGGTTCGCTCTCACCCTCTCATAGTGTGTCCTTTTTTTTCTTCTTTTGCACTTGATTTTTGCTTCTCTGACTTGCTTTTGTAGTCATGGTTTTTTGTCTGTTTAGATGGCTGTATGTACGTTCTTACTTCTATTGTCTTGAAAAGGAGATCTCTATGAGACTATTAGATCAAATGGAATAAAAGATACAATAGCATTAAAGATATACAGTGCAGGCATTGTCAGTTACAGTTTGTAAACAGTATCTCCAGCAACAGTGAACCTGATTCAGTCTTGTTCTCTGTATTTGCATTTTTTTCTACGCTGTGTCCTTCATTTTCGTAGCTTCTTCTTGGATGCGGGCTGCTTACAGTCTGACAACTACGTTAAAAAGTCCCGACCTCACCTGCATGCTGTGCAGAGCAACGTCCGGGCCGCAACAAGTTGACAAGAAAATAAGAAAATACAGGCAGAGGGCTGAGTCTCTGCAGATAAACACACAGCCACACACAGGGATCACTTTTATATGAGTCTATACATTGTTTTTTAGGAAAGTCCTGCATAGTTTACCTTTAAAATGGCAGATAATCCAGTGCTGTTGAATTAGTTTCAATAGAAATGACTGCCAGAGACAATCAGTGTTTTCATGAAGTATTTGTGTACAGCCAGGAGACCATTTGTGCTGTTACTGATTGAAAAGTTCCATTAAATCTCTTCCTTCAATCAGGTTTGATCCTTGTTTCCAACAAGTGACAACCTCTTGAGCTCAGCGACAAACAAACACAGCAGCCTGTGTGAAAATAGCACTTTCAGTCCCTGTCCTACAGAGCCCACTTTAGATAACTGTGACGTTCATTCTTTTTGCAAGATTAATTGTTTTTTACGTAATACATCATCTCAACAGTGATGTTACTGTGACTCACCTCCCATGAATACCGGCATGAAAGTTGACCTCAGTTTTTTAGCACTGTATCATGTTGGATGAGGTAACCTGTGCTTGTACATCATTCTGTACAGAAGGTTAGGTCACTCAACACAAAAACACATACGCCCACACATGCTATTGTACGCAATGCAAACATGCCTCGCATACACACAAACAAACGTGCACTGGATGTACACACACGTGCGCACACAAAACCACATCCCGCTGCACTGCAGGAATGGAAGGAAAGGGAAGGGGTACATTTTCCACTGACTCCGGTCCCAGCCAATCACACAGCAGGTGACCTCAAGGCTGCTCCGATCCAAGCCAATCAGAGGGGATGATTAGCTCACACTTCGCCCATATCTGGGCCCTGATTTGCTGCTGTTGTGTGACACAGCGAGAGAAGCAGCCTGTGCTCTTCACATGGGAGCTTGTGTGATACACACAGAGGCAGGCAGGCAGTCAGGCAGCCAGCCTGGTTTGGGAGCTGTTCACAGAATTTTTTTTTTTTTGCTGTCCTGGTGCTTTGGCATCTACCAAGCATCCGCACCATCATCAATTATTCACAACCTCAGCAGTGTGTCCCTAAGTGTGTGTGTGTGTGTGTGTGTGTGTGTGCACCTGTCAGTGTGTATCACAGTGTGTGTGGTCACGATATGCTCTCATTGGATCTTTGGGGAGCCACCTTCCCGCTCCTCTCCCAGAGTCTGCTTTTCGTCTCGGCTTCCTGGAACATGGGCTGCTTTCTGTGGACATTCACAGGACGGGAACGTGATGCTTCATTTATGGACACTGAGGCGAGCTGTGAAGGCTCTTCAGGTTGAGGTCTTTTACTGGCCAGAGCTGCGGACTGCTTTTGTTTCGCTAGGCATCTAACGCTTTCATCATCGAACTGTATTTCGGGCTATAAACCTGAACCTTTCTGTTTCTGGATCTGTTTTGTTGATTTGTCAAAATGCCTGAGGCAAATTATCTGCTGTCTGTGTCCTGGGGATATATAAAGGTAAGATGTGGTGTCAGATTAGTCTATTTTAATTAATTATTCAGGTATTTTTCTCTACACCTGATTTAATGTGCTTGTTTTAATTCTTTCCCAGGGAGTGGAAATGTTTTTTGCAACCGAGGTTAATCATTGACAAAGATTTGGACGCAGGGTTATATGACCACAAATAGAAAGCTCATACTGTGTGTATCTCCTCGCCAACATGTCGCCCATTGAACAATGCTGCAAAGGTGTGACATTTCTGGATCCATCATCCATTTTGATGTATCTGTGATAGGGAGGAGCTGATTGTGCTGGCACTGTACTTTGAAACACATAGACATGGCTGGAAGTATGTCACAAAAGAGCATACGCAGATTTTTAAGTGAGTTTGGATTTAAAAGCAGAGACGTTTTTACTACACTTGTGAATACATGGTGGGCATTTCAGGATTTTTATTGCCACTGAGGCTCTCTCAGATGGAATAAAACATATTCTCTGAGCTCTCTGAAGACTTTTGTAGGTCACCAATTCTCTGGGTAGTTGAGCTGCTCCATATTTTTTTGACGTCATGAGGGATGTTTTTTTTTGTTTGTTTTGAGGTTAGCCACAATTTTTATTGGAAAGAAAAGGCAAATATCTTTAAAATATTTTTTTCCGGGATGTTATGACACTGCCATTTCATTGATTTGTTTTAAGAATTATGCATCATTTAATTACAGCTCTACATGACATGTATCTGTCGCTTTTCTACTCTCATTACCTGATAAAAGCACACCACAGATGCTTGTTTGCCTCTTGTGTCTCCTTTTTAAAGAGCCACCCGATGAATGCCCGTGGGTGTTATTCAATAGGATGTCAATACACAATTGCACAGTCCTAAGCACTCTACAGTTGTGTAATGGTCTATTTTAAGTGATCAATATTGATGTACATGTATACTTAATCAATATGCATACATTATGCATTTGGACCGAAGCCAGGATGATTGAGACAATGCAGCGACTTTGTTCGAGAGGTGATCCGTTTTGTAACTCGGTTGTTTTTCCAGCCACTTTGGAAAATCCCTGATTTCAAACATTTTCCTCCACGTCAATCAGTGTGGTCATCAAATCAGAACCCGGGGCTAAATTTGGGTCTGCCACTCCAATTAGGCGCAGGAGAGGAAAGAGAGGATGGGGTGAGGGAGAGGGAGAGGCAGGGAGGAGCAGGCAGGGAGGCAGAGAAAAACTGGAATTGAAAGAAAGAAACTGGAAAATTGGGTTACTGATTACGTACATCTCTGGCAGTAGCCCTCTGACTCTCTGCGTGTGTGTTTTTGAGGGTGTGTGTGTGTGTGTGTGTGTGTGTGTGTGTGTGTGTGTGTGTGTGTGCTCAACCAGAAATGTTGATGTCCCAGGGTACAGCTCTTTTGATGTGACTGGAAATTTTTAGAATCTTTAAGGGGTCCGTGCTTATGAAAGCATTTGATTTCCTCACTGACATCATGAAAATGTATTTTTTTTATCAAATAAAAAAAATTCTATCAGTGGCCTCATACTTTGTACCACATTTACACTGAAATTAGCATTGTATATTTGGGTAAAATTTATTTAAACGTGTATGATACCTCTGAAGTAACAGCTGTCAAAAAAACAAAAAGTGTATTTTTTTGTCTGCCCTGTATTACACATTGTGAAACCCCTCTTCTCTGTGTGTGTGTGTCCCTCTTTCAGTTCAAGAGGATGTTGAACAGGGAACTGACTCACCTATCAGAGATGAGCCGCTCTGGGAACCAGGTGTCTGAGTTCATCTCCAGCACCTTCCTGGGTGAGTGATGATTCAGAGAGATAGACTCACTGGTTTAGAATTAGTGTTTTGTGTATGGCCAAACACACACAGTGTACATACGTCATTTTCTGAAACCCAGTTTAAAGGAATACTTCACACCCCAAATAAACATTTTTATATCAGTTACTCGCTCAGTTTTATGGTGAATTCACAAACAGAAGTTTGTTTTTTCGTGCATGCTTCCAGTGAACAAGAATCAAAAAACTGAGAAAATCCTTGATGAAGTGAAGTCATAGGGGGGTCATGTTTAAAACAGCAAAACTAAGCATCTGTTTTCAAACTCTCATACAACTCGTAGTATTATCCAAATCTCATTTATCCAGTTCCATGCTCAGTACTTCACAAGCAGACTTCCCTAACCCTTAAACGCACCAGAGTCATACAATAACACAAACAAACTAACAATCAAGGCAGCAGTAGACCAGCAGCTCCTGTGTTCAGTGAGGTAAAATTAATGTTTTTGTCAATGGAAACTGGCTTTGAGGAGAGCATAGATAAGTTTCACTTATAGTTCAGTCCCTGTCAGAAAGTTGAGGAAGCACTGAGCATGAGACTAAATAGATGAGACTTGGATTATACTGCACGAGTTGAGTGCGAGTTTGTAAATGGATGTTTTAATGTAGTTTTGCTGTTGTTAAACACATTCAACTTTCACTTAAATTCATCGAAAAAAATACAAATTTCTGGATTTTTCGTTCACCATGGAGGCATGCGAGAAAAACAGATTTTACTTCATTAATTCAACGTAACACAGGTGAGTAATTAATTAAGATGGTCATTTGGGGATGAAGTAGTACCACCATATCAAATTCAGACCAATTGTTTTTCTTTTTGAACCACTACAACATAAACCCAAAATGAAGTGTGTTCACCTTCCACTCGTGTTTCACCGGCTCTCTCCAGACAAGCAGCATGAAGTGGAGATGCCATCCCCTCAGACGCAGAAGGAGAAGGAGAAGAAGAACAAGCCCATGTCTCAGATCAGCGGGGTGAAAAAGCTGCAACACTCCTCCAGCCTCACAAACTCTAATATCCCTCGCTTCGGAGTCAAGACTGAAACCGAGGATGAACTCGCTAAGGTGTGTTTGCAGCAGCTGACATGAGTTGAAAATCCACGTGAATACAGCGCACACTGTCTGAAATGTACTTAAGGGTAGGGGCTCAGGTAACAATGAAAGAAGTTTCTAATTGTGTCTCTGATTCCTTGTGCAGGAGCTGGAGCATGTGAATAAATGGGGCCTTAACGTTTTTAAAATCTCAGAGTTCTCTGGGAATCGGCCACTGACAGTCATGATGTACACGATATTCCAGGTAACGTTTGTGTCTTGATCTTCCGCTACAAAATAAATGCTTATTGAATCCTGAAATAGTTTTGACCATGAACTCCCTCTTCGTTTTTTTTTTCTTCGTGTGCAGGAGAGAGACTTGTTAAAAACGTTTAAAATTCCACTTGACACCTTTATAACATACCTGATGACCTTAGAAGACCATTACCATGGCGATGTGGCCTACCATAACAACATCCATGCTGCTGACGTCACCCAGTCAACTCACGTGCTGCTATCCACCCCCGCCCTCGAGGTGAGCCGCGTGTGAAAGCAAATGGACACACTTGCACACATGCGCAGACACACACACAAAAGTACGCGCAAACATGCAGCACACGCTTCCACAATCAGCTTCAATCAAAGTCCTGCTCAAAGTCCAATCAATGGCTCTTACTTGCAAGGATATTTTTGTCCAGCGATTTGATTCTCTCGTCAATGCCCTCCCCCCCTCCCCCCTGTGCTTGCTTCATTTCTCCCAGGCCGTGTTCACAGACCTTGAGATCCTAGCTGCCATCTTTGCCAGTGCAATTCACGACGTGGACCATCCTGGTGTCTCCAACCAGTTCCTCATCAACACCAGTGAGTCTAAATATGGCGCTGTCTTAGCAGCTATGTCAGAGGCTCAGCAGTGTCATTAGTGCATATTCACAAACACATGCTCACAGGCTGATACCCAGGTGGGAACATGCACACTGTAGCCTCTGCCTCATTGGCACACATACGCACACTAGCACTTTGCAGACAATTAACCTCAACCTTCAAGGCAGAACACACATGCACATGATGTGTATGCACACGTGACAGTTTGTGTGTTGTTGCTCAGGCGTGATGGCTTTGACTCGTGATTTCAAGGAAGAAGAGTTCACTAAGGAAATCGATATCGTCCACATTAGTGCCCTTTTCTTGCAACACAACATCATTCAGGCTAACATGTTCTCAGTAGAAGACACCGGAGTCGTAGACCTAAACTTCCTGTTGACATATTGTGTGGTATAAATACTGTTGTTGGGGTAAAAAACAAGTGGGATAGTGATTTTGCCACCTAAATTACAACAATTAAAACCACAAAAAAAATAAAAAAAAATCACATTTTCTCATTTGCCTCTTATGGTATCTGACCACGCAGACAGATGCAGGTACGTAGTTTTGGTTGTGAGGTATAAATTGTTGCACTTTTGGCCTCTACCCCCATTACAATTTACTCACATTTTTCACATTTGAGCCGTCTTCTGTTTGAGAGGCGGTGTTATTTTGCCCTGACCAATCGGCAATGACGTAACCCTTTCAGTAGCCACAGACAGGTTTTTCATGTCGGTCAAAAAATGAGTTAAGAGTTATAGTTTCTGCAGTCATCCAACAACAACCTGCATATTTGTGTTTATCTGATCACAAGACCAGACCTATCTGAGTTGCTGAAGTAATTAAGATAGTGGTAGTGCTTAAGTCAAAACCACCTAAACCGAGAACAAGTCAAGACCAAGACCAGAGCAGTGCAGGATAAAATTTGGAAACATGCAAACCATAGGAACTCCTCAAATTTATCTGAAAGTTCCACATTCCTATAAAAACACCACGAAAACAAATGAAGATTCCGCTTCATGCCCCTCTTTATAGATGTATATGTGTGTATTAGGGCTGTCAAAAGAATAAAAAAATAATCTAAATAATTACATGCACTGTGATTGATCTAAATTAATTGCATGGATCATCTTTTGCTGTGAAAGTATTTTAAAAAGGTCAATTCAAATGAATTTTGGCAGATTTGTCGTAGTAATGCTGCTTGATTTTGGACATAGTTGTCCTCTACTGCCAAAATTGGTCTGCAGTCCATTGTAATGTATACTGCAAGGTAGTTAATTATTCAGTCACAAGCAGACTTGCGCAGCTTGCGTCTGAACGCCTGGTCGAGTGTGGCTTGACAAGGCTGGCTGCTAGTGCTAGCATCAGAGGCTGTGTTAGCTCAGACCCCTGGGTTCGCTACTAAATGCTTTGTATTGAGAAGATATTTCAGGCTTAAAGGGAAATTTCGGTTTATTTCAACCCGTCTCCTATCGTCCTAAATTTGTTTCAAGTGACTAGTGACATAAAAATAATAGTTAGCATGTTAGCCGTTAGCCTAGATACAGCCGGGGCGCATAGTAGCGTCAGACCTGTTAAAACGTAAGTGAACGGGCAACCTTCAAGTGCAAAGTTAGTCCACTAAACAAGCTTTTTTTCCACAAAGACCGCCTCATATCGTTAGGATAAATGTCAGAGAACATATAGAAAACGACATGTAAACGTGTTGTCTTACCTTACCGGTGTGCTGCCATGTTTGTTTACCATCTAGCTCTGCTTTCCAAAGCGCGGCCGAAATATATCTGGCGAGCTCTAGATAAAGCCCAGCTGGATACTACTCCAGGTGGAGGTGTCTCGTCCTCGGTCACATCCAGACCTTGAAAATAAGGCTGCAACCGGTCCCATTCCTTGCAACAGAGGCATTCCTCTTCTGTGGGCACTGGGGCACAGCATTCACAGGTACGCCACCAATCTCCAGAGCTACGCAGCCTTGACGCTAGGTCTGACGCTACTATGCGCCCAGGCTGTATCTAGGCTAACGGGCTAACATGCTAACTATTATTTTTATGTCACTAGTCACTTGAAACAAATTTAGGACGATAGGAGACAGGTTGAAATAAACCGAAATTTCCCTTTAAAGTACTCCAGTGGTGCGAAAATTCCTTAGTGCAGAAATTGCAGAGAACGGTGCTCCTATCAACAGTTCTATCTTAGCGTTTTTTAAATGTAAATGTTCCATTCACCGGGCTAAGAAGCGTCTGCCTACATCATGTGACAAAGCAAACTGTGGCCTTCAATGATATACAGGGTCAAAGGACACTACGGAAAGCGATTAATCATCATTAATTTTTTTAACACATTATTTCTTCTGTGATTAATTTATCGAAATTAACGCATTATTTTGACAGCACTAGTGTGTATGTATCAGAATAACATGGGAAATGTATTGAAAAAATAATCAAAAGGAATTACAAAGGTACATTTTATGTGTGGGAATTTTCCTTTTCCAATAAATACAAACAAACACTAAGGGGCTGAAATCAACTGAACCATCTTTATTTGACACTTCTTTTCTGCACAGGTAGTTAAGGGATATACCCACAGTTGTAGTCTTGACCAGTCTTGACCTAAAATTCAGAGACCTCTTTGAGACAGAGACGAGACCAAGTAAAAATGTGGTCGAGTCTGAGGTGAGACTTTCAAAAAGTGGACTCAAGACTAAGACCGATCTTGAGTACTACAGGTACAACACTAGATAGTGAGTGGCAATTCAAAGGTCCAAAGCCCAGGTGCAATACAGTGAAGGTGGCTGAAATGTCATCTATGGTTTTCATTGTTGCATTTTCTTTAATTACATCTTTAAAAAATCAACAGCAACATACTGTATCTTTCCATTATCAGTGTCCCTGTTTTTCAGGATAAAACATAGATCTCACTTTGAACAAAATTTTAGTACCTGTTCTTACCCCTGATTGATGTCAGCATCACAAACAAAATTCCATTCACCTCCATCGTAAAGTGGAGGCAGAAAACACATGTATCTTAAAATGTGAAAAAAACAGAAGCCAGACTGTCTGCATGGCTAGATACCACCAAGGATATTGATGTAAGTGGGTGAAATGAGCCTTTTACCAGACTAACAGGGTTCATGGTGTTGTGTTGGTATTTGAAGTGTCCTCAAGCAAGATGCTGAACCTCAGCTATCTCTCTGCTTTAACTGACTCACTCGCTCATGGCTGCAGGTGCCACAAATATCGCCTTGATTTGGCAATTTAGAGAAAAAACACAAACAAATAGAGTTTATGTCCACTGGGTATCGCCTCAAACAGCCATTCTGGAGACCATTACAAATGCGTGCATTGCATAAGGGTGTTACTAATGCCTTATCACAACAGAAAAGACACTGCACAGTCTCACACACTCGACACACAAAATGTGTTGTGCTTCCCATAAGCCCAAATGGGGAATCCCTGCAGTAAAGGCAGTGTGAGTCATTCTAGTTAGGAGGCACCAGACTGATCTTCTGTCAGCCACAGAGCAACAGAGCAGGATCCCCTTTCTCCCCTCTGCTGCTCTGTTCCACTGTGGCCAAGACTAATGCATCTTAATGGAAAATCTAAATACAGCTAGAGGACCTTCAGATGACCCAGAGTGGGGAAACCTCTCAGCGGAAAACATGCTGGGGCTTTCTTCTGTCACTCACGGAGCAAGGAATGGATGATACATGTGTCACCACAGCAAATATAAAATTTGAACAGGCCTATTAGCAGGGAACTTTGTCGCTCTCATTAGAGCCTCATTCTGTTGAAAGATGTGTCTTGTTGCATATGTAGTTCCTTACAAAATAAAACCTGAAAAACGAGAATACCACTGACTAAACTGATCATTTGTGTCCTCCATGCAGATTCAGAGCTAGCGCTGATGTACAACGACTCGTCAGTGTTGGAGAACCACCATCTAGCAGTCGGTTTCAAGCTTCTACAAGAAGAGAACTGTGACATCTTCCAAAACTTGACCAAAAAACAAAGACAATCACTGAGAAAGATGGTCATTGACATTGTAAGTGAAAAAAATATGAAGTGGAATGTAATGTAATCCATCTTTACTGAATACTAACGGATTGTTGTGGGTATTTCCAGGTGCTAGCAACAGACATGTCCAAGCACATGAATCTCCTGGCTGATCTGAAAACTATGGTGGAAACGAAGAAGGTGACCAGCTCTGGTGTCTTGCTGCTGGACAACTACTCTGACAGGATACAGGTCAGAACAAAGCTGCTGACCAGTATCGACATGATCCATTTCACTGTGTTTGGGGGTTTTAATGTATATTCAAAGAATACCTGGGTCCCCTTGAAAATCCTGCAACACTAGACGGGTCGATTTGTTTTTTCATGTGATTAATTTGCATGTCAGTACATTTTTTCAAACTGATTTTGTCGGAAGCACTTTCACACAGAACGCGAACATTATGTGGCACAAAATTGTTGACATTTTTTCAGGAACTAGGTTGATTTTTCTGAGCTTTTACAACACAAGTAAAGGCATCAACCAATCACACTGAGCAGAACAACAACAACACAGTGGCTCGATAGTTCAGACTAAGAGGGCAAACTTTATTACTCCTTTCAACTTTGACAAAGGCAGCACATACCATAAATAGTACAGTCAGAAACACTTGAGTCAAAGAAAACTTTATTTCCATTTGCAGTACTATATTTGGCGGTATGGCTCTGTTCTAGGGCCTCTCTGCCTTTCCTAGGGCCTAAGCAGAAAGCCTCTTCCACACACCTATGTGGAAAGCCGAAGGCAGAGAGAGCACACCTCTCCGCCCTTCCTCATACCTGCGTGGAAAGCCTTAAGGCAGAAAAAGCACACCGCTCTGCCCTTCCATGTGCAAACAAGGAAAGCCTGAGGCAGAGAGACAAACCTCCAGCAGCAGCAAAGACCCCCAGGAACAGAACAGAGCAGCATCAATGACAAACAGAAATGACATTGATAAGTCAGACACAGCATGAAAAGGAGGAGCTGGGGTAGAGGCGGGTTGCAAAGTAGTTTGCAGAGGAAGCAGCAACAGTAGGCAGACTAGAGCAGTTTAAATAGGGCGCCCTGAATGAGATTCACCAATTGGTTGCATAGAAAGGAATCATGTGATCTATCAGCTGACTCCCTTCTATTAATCAGCTGCTCCATCAGTTGATTGGGCTGATTGAGATCAGTTGATGTAGCTGGGATGTGAGCTGAGCTTGACATTGTGTCCTGCCTGAACTACCTTTCACAATAAAAGCCCTAGACATATTCACTATGTTACTGGATACCAGAAGGAACTCACTCAGAGTGTTTCGGTAAAAAGGAAACTCAATAAAATAGCTTATAGTAGCTAAGGCTATACGACAACTTGATGTACCTCAGACAGACTGCCAGGCGCTGCTCTGGTTCAATACGATTCCAGTAGTTGGTCCTCTGCCTCCTCAGATGTGGCGCATCTTAAGAAGGACATCAAACTGTCATTATTTTTTTTCTGAAGTATGAGTTGGCGCAAATCTACCTTAACCTTTTAATGAACAAGTGTTGCGACTGTTGCAAATTGACATTGCTGCCAGAATGAATCGTTCTGATGCAGAATATTTGCAGGAGAGTATTTTGCATTTTTGTGTCATTTATTCATCACACACCCAGTGTCTTAAGTCCTTACAAATTGGGTCATGTGACACAGTGATATGATGGCCAGGTCAGGTTTGAACTCTGAAACCGCAGCACAAATCACCTCTGTGAGTAAAGGCACTAATCACAACTGTTTGATGAATATTAGATGATACCAGCCTGACATTTCACTGTTGGCAGTGATGCTGTGGTCGAGGCCTTATGCTTTACCCTACCTTGAATCATGGAACATATTATAGCATTGCCCCGTGTTTTAGACCTTTGTGTTTGTTATATGCAGGTTCTGCAGAACATGGTGCACTGTGCAGATCTGAGCAACCCCACCAAGCCTCTCCAGCTGTACCGGCAGTGGACGGACCGCATCATGGAGGAGTTCTTCAGCCAGGGTGACCGGGAGAGGGAGAGGGGCATGGAGATCAGCCCCATGTGTGACAAACACAACGCCTCAGTAGAAAAGAGCCAGGTAACAAACACACAAATGTACTAAATATGCACATTCATATTGTGCATAAACAGTAGAGCTGCAATGGACAGAAAATTAATCAGAAACTATTTTATTAATCAATTATTATAAACTATTAATCAATAATGAAAGTACTTGCAGCCCTGGTAGAAACACACTGAATGACCTATTTCTCCCCGATGCACCCTGTAGGTTGGTTTCATAGACTATATCGTTCACCCTTTGTGGGAGACGTGGGCTGACCTGGTCCACCCGGACGCCCAGGACATCCTGGACACGTTGGAAGACAACAGGGAGTGGTACCAAAGCACCATCCCCCAAAGCCCCTCTCCGGCCTTGGACGAGCCCGAGGATGGCACTCGACCCCCAGGAGGGGACAAGTTCCAGTTTGAGCTCACCCTGGAGGAGGACGGGGAGTCGGACACTGAGAAAGACAGCGGCAGCCAGCCGGAGGAGGAAGACGATGAGGAGGAGGACGACGAGGAAAACAGCTGTACTGACTCTAAAACACTCTGTACGCAGGACTCTGAATCGACAGAGATTCCTTTAGACGAACAGGTGGGGGAGGACGAGGAGGAGGAGGAGGAGGAGGAGGTAGCGGAAGAAGGGGAGACACCTTGCTCGCAACCATGTGTCGTGGAGGAAGAGGTAGCAGAGGGGGAGGAGGAGCAGGAGGAGGAAGAGGAGAAAGAGGAAACCCCACATACATAGCAGTTTATGGACAGCACCTGATTAACTGTTCTTCTTAGTAATGACAGATGATTATTTATAGAATATTTTTTGGGTTTTGTGGAGTCTGTCTGTGTTTTTTATACATCTATGTTTATGGTTCCAAAGCGTGCGCTGCTCTCCACCTTGGCCACTCCTCCTGTCAGCTTCGTTCAGACACGCCCACCGGTACTTCTTCAAGTTTTTTTGCACTCAGGAAAACTCCTCTCCATTCCTGTTTTTACTGAAGTGGTGTGTCCTTATTTCACTTTCACGCCTCCCCTTTACAAGCTTAAGTTAAGTACGTGGACGAGCAGCTCCCAGTCTGCTCAGTGCTGTTCACACGATACATAATATCACATTTTCCTTCCCTCCGCTTCGTCTCAGCCTTGCCTGAAAGTTTCTCTGTTTTATCAAGTGCCCATACTCTACAGAGACGGTTATCGGCGTGTTCAAGGAGAATCTCCCTCTCGGTTAGGTCATTTCCTCCCCTCTGTGAATTAGGAGGCGTTTAATGCTGCTCCGTTCCGCTGAAAACCTGAAGGGACGCCGCAGAGATGAAAGCTGCAGCACACTGGGGAGCTTTTCGAGACACATTTCTAATGTGTGGAAGTCTTCCTTGAAAACCTGACTGATACAAAGCTCAAATCTAAACAGCCATGATGCTGTCCTAGACCTCTTTAATTTTGTATCATACTGTATGTAAGATTCAGATATTTTCTAGAATTTACTTTTGCAATCCTAGGCTTTCTTTTGTTAGCAAAGATTAGAGAACTTTTGGATACCAATGGGGAGAAATGTGTCTCAGATATTCAGTGTTTTTGAAAGGGGGTATCTTCACGGCTGGATTACATTAGGAGTGTTCTGAGGTGTTTGCACTTGCTCCAATAGCATTTATACTACTATTCCCATGCCACTTTACCCATATTTGGTTAGTCCTGTGAGTGTGAAATTTGAAATTCACTCATAAAAACCATGATTATGTTGAGAGTTTTCACTGAGAAGGAAGCAGGAAATTGAAGTCTTATGCTTTACTCTCATTGAAACCGTTTGTGATGTGGAGGAAGCCTTTAAATTTTATTATTATCGTTGCCTGCAGTTCTTTTGAACACATCTTGAGACAATGCAATGCTTTGTAGTTGATACAAAAAGCACCTTTTTTTAGAAGCTTGATTAGTGTTCAGAGTATACAGAAACAGTAATGGTGTTAAAAACTACTGGGGTGATTTTATACCAATGTTACGAAAGCTTTTATTGTCCTCACTTTTACTTTTCTCGCCCGTTTTGTTTGATGTACACATCACCGCCTGCTTGTTTTCACCCACTTCATTTTCTTTAAGGGCCCAGTGTGTAGGATCTAGGGGGATACATCGGCAGAAATGGAATATAATATAATAAGTACGTTTTCTTTAGTGTATAATTACCTAAAAACAGGGATTGTTGTGTTTTCATTATCTTAGAATGAGCCGTTTATATGTACATGAGAACGGGTCCTCGTCCACAGAGTCCATTTCTGCACACCCATGTATCTAGAGTATCCCAGAACGGACAAACCAAACAGCCTTTCACGTTTTTACATTTTTGCGTTTCCACGTCAGCCGCTGTAGTTAGCAGCACCTCTGCGACAGGCCGAACAGCAGCAGAAAAACACTTTTTTTAATGTGAAACTGCTTTATTCAGTGTTTTTACCAGTTTAAATCACCAAGTCCATTTGTTTTGGAGAAGAGGAGACCTCTGCGGACAATTCAGCTCTCAGTAAAAACCTCCTGAACATTTGGATCTTAAATTATCAGGGAAAAAAGGTGATCACGCATAGCGCCTTTGTCAAGCCAAACAGTGTGGGAAAAAACACTGATTTATAAATTGAAACTGCTTTATTCAGTGTTCTTACAGATTTTAATCACCAGATCCATTTATTTTGGAGAGGAGGGGACCTCTGCGGATAATTCGGCTCTTGGTAAAAACCTCCTGAACATTTGGATCTTAGATTATCAGAGAAAAAGGTGATCACATATAGCGTCTGCAACAAGCCAAATAGCATTGAAAAAAACACTGATTTATAAATTGAAACTGCTTTATTCAGTGTTTTTACTGGTTTAAATCACCAAGTCCATTTGTTTTTGCGAGGAGTGGACCTCTACCAATAATTCGGCTATTGTTTAAATCCTCCTGAACAATAAACACTTCTAACCGTGCTCATGTTGTCACGGAAGAAATATGAGCACATATTAGCAGGTGCTAGCTAGTTACAAGCTCAGCAGCATAGAAGAAACACTGATTTGTAATGTTTACGTTTTTTTTTTTACCAGCTTTTATTACCTGGAGCTTTCATTTTGAGGAGGAAGAGACCTCTGTGGATAATTCATCTCCCAGTAAAAACTTCCTGAACAATGAATCTTGATGGTATCCTAACCGGGAGTTCATGCTTGGCACACAGGAGAAGTTTCAGCTGGTTGCGATCTGCAATCCCCACCACTAGATGGCACTAAATCCTACACACTGCTCCTTAAAACGTTATGAATTTATTTTTCATGAAAATAATGTTTGCTTTCTCCCTCACAACATCAAACCCAGTTGCTGTCTTTGTTTTTGACAAGACAATCAGCTCCGTTGCGTAGTCATCAGATGAGACTATTCTCTTCGTAGATACTCTAATGCACTGATATATTCATATATCACCACTAAAACATTTTTACTATGTTTAAACTCGCCAAAACACTCACTCATGAATACTTAGGCTTGAACAGTGCTGTCTTACACCTCGGCCAAGACTCTCTCTTCCTTTTTTCCATGTTTCTATCATTTTTCACTTTACACCTGATGCTATTATTTATTGGTATATTTTTCTATTTGTTGAGTCGTTTTTTGCAATATAAAGGTGGTACAGTAAATATTTAACTGTAGCATAGACCACAGTACAGGCTTGGCAGTTACAATACCCAAATATACTTTTTTTCTCCTCTCTCTGTGTACATAAAATATAGAAAATCAACAAATGAAAAAAAAAACCACTTGAAATACTGCACATTGCTTTTTTAAAAAAACGAGTGCTTGTGTTAATTATGTGTCATTTCAAAACTTTTTATTTAATCTTTCATTTAGTGCCAACATTTTTTCTCTCTCTCTCTCTATTTTTCATCCTCACCCAATGCCCTTACCTGTAATAAAAATTTCTGGTTTTATCGCTGTTTACAAACATATATTTATTGTGCTGTATATAATATATAATTATTAATGTTATTACTATCATAATGCCGTTTGTTGTAAATGGTTGATTCTTATCATCCCTTTTGGTGATGGTGTGGCTGTATAACGTACCTCTTGTTGAGAGAATGTTTATTACACATGAGCTTCAGTGTAAAAATGATCCATCGACATGTTGCTTATCTGAGAACTAGCTCAGTGAAGAGAGGGGGAAAGCCAAATTGTTTTTTAAAAAGAAACTGTTCCTTGGCCCATGGGCTGTGCCTTAAATTCAACGCATGTCATTTCCTTTAGCCTTTTTGATTTTTGTTTTATTTTCTAGTTCTCTTTTGCTGCATTAGTGAATCTTTTGGCTCGGGTTGGCCTGATCTCCTGTTGTGAATTTGAAAAATGTTGCCTTTTACTGTCACAGCCAAACACAAATTGCTTTATTAAAAAAAAAAAAAAGAAGCGGCTCTGGGTAGAAAATAATGTGGTCAGTGCAGAAGCTTGCAGGGATTCAGGTCAACCACGAGTCATAGATGTACTACTTGAGTGATGTGTGGCCTATAGCCGGATGTCCAAGAGTCGTATTTGCTGTAGACGTGGTCGGGACAACTTGCACTTTCTCACGCCCCGCCACTACACTCAAAGATGTGACAAAACCAGCAGATGTAAACGATAATGGAGTACTTTTGCTTAACTGCAGCGTCGTCTGCATCCAGGTGGTTGTATCACAGCTGCAAACACTGAATGGGGCGCAACAGGAGCGTGCGGTTGCTGCTCAACCACAGCCTACGAAGCACAGAGGCTTTGAGACACATCTGCATGTTCAGCCACTGCTGCATTAATTATGGCTGAAACACTGACGGTGTGTTGCTTATCTATGCTCGGCCCACACTTCCACTCACATTACTTGCAATATCCAAAACCACTGACATCTTTCTGCCTGGACAGGAGAAGGGTTTAGTATATTTCTGTTGTGAAGGGCGGGTTGGGGTGGGCGGGGACAGGGGTATCGGGTGAGTGCATCATTGTCCCGAAACGGGGACTCTTATTTTGACACACATACTGTAGATTCTAAACAGCCCTGGACCAATGGAAACAGTGGGTTCTTTTCTCATTATGTGTTCTATTTTTTATGGTATGAAAGGAAAACACAAACTGTAACTTAAAAAAAGGTCTTCAGGACAATTATTTTTTGGGTTATGTCTTTAGAATGCCAACTTGTCTGGAAGTTTCACAGGACAATTAAAATGTTATTTTAATGGATTCCTTGTTAATTGCAGTCTATTGGATAGCACTGTAGATCATACAACTTTATGTAAAAAACAAATAAAAAGAATGAAAAAAAAAGTTTTTATATGCAATGGATTAAATAAAAGCATGGGTTGATTCTGCCTACTCGCTGGTTCCTTGTGGTCATTGTTTCAGAGGGTTATACGTGGTCACTGTGCATGAGATTCACTGATAAAAGAGATGACAGCCTGAGAGAATAGTTTAAAAATCGTAAATGCACCTTCTATATTTGGCATTCAGCAGCCCCCTCACAGACCGCTTTGGGTGTGAGACATGTCTCGCACCTAGTCCAGTAAGTGTGTTCTGTAGTTTTTCTGCTCTAGATATACTCTGTGTCTTTATACAGCACCTCACAGAGATTGATATTAAATGAAGTTACTTAGGTTTAGGAGCAGGGCCACGCCTCAACCACACTTCTAATTACCTTCCAAGCCTACTTATACCTGGTTAACCCATCCTGCTCTGTTTGTCCCTTCCGTTCATCCATCATCCTCATCCCTACCAACATCCCTTCATCCCCTCGTCCTTCTCCCCTCATCTCTTCCTATTCAGTCTGGTGCATACCTCTCCCATGTCTCATTCTAGGTACCGTCTGGGGGGCCTGTAATCAGCTTGGGCGGAACAACCCCGACACTGTGTCTCCCTCTGCCCGATCTTCAGTACATCCTCCCAGACCAGCCTAACACAAGACATCCCTTGTCCACCTTCACCACTAACTTCCATTCATCTGTCCTCAACAACTAACACCTCCTTAATTACAATTAAACATTTAACCAACATATTGTTGTACATTTTTTATTTTCTCTTTTTTGCAAATACTTGTTAAATCTGTGAACAGTTACAGTCATTGCTCACTATCTGTCTCTGGGTGATAATATCTGTGTCTGAGCCAACATGGCTTCAGGTCTGTCAGTCATCCTAACTAAACAGCGTTACCTGCTGTTCATCTCAGTGAACAGCTTTCACTGCAGCCCTGATCAGGAAGAAAAGGCTGTGATAAGCATACATCGTTACATCCCCTTTGTATATCTACAGCTGTTGTACATGTATACTACTATTTTATTTTTTTAAAGTAAGCTGTGGATATCACAGTATCATATCAAAGTGCAATATAGACATAAAGGGATATGTTACATCTGATGTAACAGCACCAGTCAGGAAATGATCAATAAATCCTTCTTTGACCTGTTTGTTTCGCAACAGTAGGTTATACAGGTTTGCATATACACTTTGGTGCATAAATCTGCTACATTTGTGTATACAGTCTGAGACAACAGTATTGAGATCCTTTACTTAGCCAAAGGAGCCATGCAGCAATGTAAAAATACTCAGTGACAAGTAAAGGTCCTGCAGTGGTACGCAAGGATTGTAGACAAGGCAATGCAAGGTGAGTTTATTTATAGCACTATACAGACACAAGACAATGCTTTGCAGGGGCATAGATAAACATAAAATCTAATACATTAGAAAAATAATAAAATTGCATTCTGAAGACAATGAATAAATAAATTGGGGGAAAAAGTGATAAAGAGAAAGAAAAACAAAATCATTAAAGGACAGTTAAACAAGTAAAAGCAAGCAAATAAATAAATGCAGTAGTTACAGATTAAAGAAAGAGATTTGATTTTGGAAAGCCACGGTGAAAAATAATGTTTTACGCCCTGGTTTGAATGAGTTAGCAGTTTTAGCAGACTTCAGGTATTCAGAGAGCTTGTTTCACAGGTGGGGGGCATATAAACTAAAAGTTGCTTCACCTTGCTCGGTTCTGATGTTGAGAACGTTGAGTAAATCTGTCTTAGATAACCTGAGGGGTCTGGATGCTTCCTATTGTACAAGTAAATCAGAAGTGTATTTAGGCCCCAGACCAGTAAGTAGCCTTAAGAAAAAAAGTAGCATATAAATAAAATACCAAAGAAAGGTACCTCATACTGTACTTGAGCAAATGAACATTGTTAAATTTCACCCTTGGTGTTAAGGGCTGACCTAAATAAACTACAGAAGACACCTTTAAAACAATCAAATCATTGGATTTATTAACATGAGACACACACAAACAAGACAATAATCCCAGGCTGAGAGGCAGCATGACCAGCAGTCCCCACAGCAGAGGCCTCTCACCTCTGCAGAAGCTCTGAAGCACCTCCTTCCCAGGCCAGGTGCACCTCGTTAGGCAATGCAGCACACCTGAGAGGAGCTGCAGGAGAGGAACAAGAAACAACAGCACAGGGACATGCACAGCCAAATAATCATCAGTAATGCATCAACATGTGAGTAGCAAATTTAATTAAGTTACTGAGGTGAACTGTAACTATTTTACATGTGCTGTTGGGTAGTTTAATGTATATCAGTTAAAGGTTTGGGGGCGTATTGTAAAGATAAAAAAAAATAAAAAATTCTCAAAGCATCTCAGCCCTTAAGAGAACTCCTAAGGTGAAAAACCGTCAGGAGCAGGGAGGAGTTTTAAGAGGGGAAAATAGTGGAAAGATGAGAAATTATCTCCAAACACTGGATGACAGTGAATAAATGAAATGCTACAGATATGATTATGCAGGGATAATATTTGTGTTTAGGAGTACGCATTTTCCACCTAACGCTATAACACCAGAAATATAACAGTGCAGCGGTGATGACTTGGGTCTGTCTCAGCCTTCCATCAGCAGAGTGATCACACTAACACTTTCACAGTCAGCAGTTCATTTCATTTCCACTGGGTGTCCACGCCTTGCAGGCTCACAAAAGAACGTGTCTGTGACAACCAATCACATCTGTCAAAAGAAAACATCACACCCAGCAACGGGGCCAACCACACCTCCTCACTGAGGTAAATGTCTCTCTCTTCCTTGCTCAGAGTTGCCCTGTGAACTTTCCTAAATCACTCTGAAGCTAGGACTCCTTTACTAAATGTATTTAGGCTAGATTTGTGAATACAGCCTCTGGTGTGTAGGATTTAGTGGGCTATATTGGCAGAAATGTATTATCAAATAATAGGTAGGCCTATGTTTTCTTAAGTGTATAATTACCTGAAAATAAGTATTGCAGTGTTTCCATTACCTTAGAATGAACCATATATATCTACTTAAAGAACTAGTCCTTGTTTATGGAGATTACAACTGTGTTTCTACGGCAGCCCAGAACAGACAAGCCAAACACTGGCTCTAGATAGGGCCTTGTGTATTCACATTTTCATGTTTTCACGTCCACCACTGTAGTTTGCAGCTTCTACGTGATGAGAGCATGTGAAAGACAATGTTTTTTGTAAAACTTGCAACTGCTTTTTTCAGTGTTTTCCCTGATTTAAATCACCAGGTTTGTTGTTGTGGAGAGGAGGAGACTTCTGCATACAACTCAGCAACTCCCGGTGAAAACCTCTTGAACCTCTGGATCTTAAGCTATCAGAGAAAAAAGGTGAGCACACACAGCATCTTCGACAAGCCAAACAGCATAGAAAAAAACACATATTTATAAACTGAAACTGCTTTATCCAGTGTTTCTACTCGTTTTAATCACCGAGTCCATTTGTTTTGGAGAAGAAGAGACCTCCGTGGATAATTCGGCTCCTGTTTAAAGCCTCTTGAACAATAAACACTGAAGGAATTCTAACCGCGAAAAGTTTCATCTGGTTGTAATCTGCAATCCTGCCATTAAATCCTGCACATGGCTACTTTAATTGCAAGTATAATCTTAATCTGCAAAGTAGCTCAGTATATATAGCTTTCAAATAAATATAGAGGAGTAAAAAGTCTAGTATCTGCCTCTAAAATGTGGTGAAAGAGAAATATAAGCATAAGTAGCATAAAATATAAGTGATTGACCACCATACAGTATGTCAAATGCTCCATATCCATCATCACCATCAGCAACATCTCAGATCTCAATGCAGGCATAGCGCTTTAACACTAGGTGGTGTACGTTGACTAGAAATAAAACAAAGCGTCTGTGCTGCATCACCAGATCAGAGACAGCAGGTCCGGGTTAGAGGGCAGCAGCCGCCCAATCCCTCCGTCATGCTTCTGTGCAGTCAGCAGCGAGCGAGAGAGAACACAGAGACCCACTGATAGAATTTGATTTATTTCCTATAATCTCAAAAACATACTTCTTAACTTTGCTTGCACTCTGAGAAACAAATATATTCAGTTTTATATGTAAAGTGTTCTAAAATGAGATTCAACCAGAGTGTCAGTGTTTGGGCATCGCCACATAACTATTCCTCTATTAAATGAATCTTGACTGGAGATCAGTACAATAATTTATTTCATGGCTATTAGCATAAAATTATAATATCACACACACGTACACAGATGCACACGCACAAAGCACGTGTACACACATATGCGCAGGGTCTCTGAACTAGTTAATGTGTATCCCTTCTTCTTGGAATTACAACAGTATGGCATATTATGGCATGGACTAAGTTACCTCCCTGACTATCTTTCACAATAACACTGCATTTTGACATGATAATACACGATCAATCAACACCCAACACAGTTAGCAGGAACAGCATAGAGTACGTGGATACATTTGTACAAAAGGTATACACAAACAATACACTATATTATTTGTCTGTTCAGTATGGCAGGTACACACACATTTACACACACCGAGTCACACATTCAGTGGCTGCAGTTACTGAATGAAGCACGTTCTCACTTTTCTTTTCTTTCTTTTTTGTTGTTGGAGATTGTACATCAGTTTCAGAGCCAAACATTCACTCACATACTGCAGATAGAGTCGTAGTACTCGAGGACAGGAGAAACTATGTACAGGGTTTCATTCATAAAATATTGCACTTATTGGCCCATTGCATCTCACAGCGAGTGCTATGACAATGCTTCTAAATCTGTAACACAGAGTGCTATATATACACTATCTTATTATATAAATCTACATAGATAAGTCAGGACTGGCTTCATGCAATTTTCTGGAGGTTTTTATTCAACTATGCAACAAACAACTGACGATGCTAAAGGAACTGTAATGTTTTGGCACACTTTTTCTCTATGGGTTGCAGAACTGAAAGGCTTTCTGGATTTTATTTTGAAAATAAGCTACAACTTTTATACTACATGGACTTAAGTTATCATTAAGACCACTACAGCACTGTTAATGTTTGCATACAGAAACAAATAAGAGACACAAGTATCTGAATTTTAACAGCAAGTAAATACTTAATTTTGAAATTAAAAAAAACATAAATTTATAGCATTTAAATTCTTTACTTTAAAAACCATGTAATTAATCTGTTTAAAACTGAAATATAAAATTAATTGATTTAAAATTTCAAAAGCTGAATTTACATTGGTTTGAAGGCTGACCAAATACCTCCTGACCAAGGTACCCCAAATTTGCTATGGAAATTTTTCAACTTGAATTTTTGGATCTGAATTTGCTCAGTCAAATTCTGAAATGAAATTCTCAAACTTGAATTTTTGAGTCTGAATTTGACCAGTCAAATTCTGAAATCTGCAAATCTGAAACTTCAATTTTTTGGACCTGAATTTGACCAGTCAAATTCTGAAATTCTGAAACTTGAATTTTTGAGTCTGAATTAGTGAACATTGAAAAATAAACCAAATTTGGTTTTCAAAATCACAAATCAAGACTTTTTTACATTTTAATCCCAAAAAGGGGAATTAAGGGACAAATAAATTCAGATACATGTTTTTCAAACCAAAGATATTTCAATGCTATCAATTCACGTTTTCAAGTTTTCAGTGACTCAAATACGTATGTCTTTTATTTGCTTCCATATCTGCATTCCCATTTTAAACTACTGTATGTCTATAATGTCTTCTAAGCAGCTTACTAAGATTTTTCTTTCAATATGGACTTAATTTAATCGCACAAACATGAAATTTTCGCATGCTGAATTAAACAATATTTTTTATATATATGGCTGTTTATTCCATGCCAGAGCTGATCAGGTTGTGTATCATACACTGTACTGTGCCTTGTCAGTGTTTGATGTTCATTTAATGAAATGCTGGATCACTGCTATCATATGGAGTTAAGGACGTTTAGGATCTATCTTTAGATTAAAAAAAGCACATATGATTGACTCTTTTTGGCAGCATGCTCATCGCATCAAACTATAAAGGGTCATCTTAGAGGCTAAGCACAGAGAAATAGTTGCTTTTAAGATTTACAGATATACTTATCAGAGAAATCGCACATCTACAGACACCAAAAACGTGGAATCACATCAACATTATACATACTGGATTCATTCCAAAAGTAAGCATGACAGAGGAACTTACAGAGGCCGTGTTGGAGATGCTAAAAGGCCACTTTTTTATCCAAGGTAGATGATTTTTTTTAGATGACAAAGTTGCACTCATCTGTAACTCACACTCATGCAACCCCACTCGCACTTACTGTACAGTCACACAACAGCCACACACTCATTACAACAAAAAAAAAGAAAAGCCGCTACATCCTATAGTGCACTAAATCATAGATTTGGCAGCTTTAGGAGACCAAATAATCCTATAAAAGGAAAATACATACTGTACAAAAAATAAAAAATAAAGCACTCACTGACTCTATCCCTCATTTTATAATTATTCTAGGTCTTAAAGATTTTTAAAGGTCTTAAGGGTTAACTGTACATCATGACTATGGACTATTTCCAGCCTTATCTTGGTTTATGACCATACTAACTAGCTGAAACATGAGAATATGGTGTCTCTATATTCTAGATATCCTGTAGTGTTACACATCATACAATAGCCATGTCTGCTTGTCTGGTTATTTGCTCTTGATATAAGGTGATAAAGTTGAGAGATAATACGACGGCATTTTGTAATTCTACTACTAAACAGGGTTTGAACTGTAGTCCAGAGGAAGCAGCACTAGCAGGAGTGATAAGGGAGAACAAAACTCTGCACACTCTACCACCTTACGGGACCTGCGCCGCCCTCCCTTTGCTTCCTGACATCAGTCACTAACAGTTGCATCCAGGCTGCTGGAGGGGCGGAGCGCTGTCCGTGAGTTTGGCAGTGGGGGCTCCCGTGGTGATGGCCGGATCTGTGTCCAAGCTCTCGGACATCTTGTCGCAAATTAGGTCGACGAGACGTTCAAAGGTCTGCTTCACGTTGATGTTATCCTTGGCGCTGGTCTCAAAGAATTCAAAACCTTGGGGAGAGGGAGAGCAAGAAACATGAGAACAGGAAGAGACAGCTGACTAAGACAACAACCATACCATAGGAAAAGCTTTGACAGTTATTAAAAACAAAGCTGCTTCTATGTAGCCAATGTTGCCTTAATGTGCAAGCCTAAGTCCTGGGCCCTCTTGGCGCCTCACAAGACATTGGCTTAATTATTAAAAGATTAACAACAATTATAATATTATATATTTGAACCACCACCATGAACAATATTGTGCCAGGGAAGTCACAGAGGTTTCCCATGCATAGCTGATGACTAGCGCACTGTAGTGTCTCAACCCTAAACAAAAGTATCCTCCTGAGACCCTGTGCCCTCATGTGGACATCACATTTTGGGTTTACTGCACCTTATACTTCATTCTGCTTAACTTAGACCTGGTGTCCTCATTCATGGACACTTTTTTGTGCCATCTAGTGGTAGTAAGAGCACAATACACTAATCCATGTGAAAACAAGATGGCAGCCATCTCAGCCAAGTCAGTCTGCAGCCAATCCTAGCCTTGTGTCACCAGGCTCTTCACGTACAGCGAAGAGCCTGGTTTCCATTCACTCTGAATTTTGTCTGGATTCTGGTTCCCATCTAGAGAGCGGATCCGGAATTCACCAAATTCACCAAAGTAAAAGTGTTCACCAAAGTAAAACTTCAAATTCTGGCGCACTATCCTTTAAATTGTGGCGTACCATTGATTTGGGGTGATGAGGGGTGTAAGAAAATCGATTAACTTAATGGCTTGGGCCTTTCTTGTAAATTATATTCTTTAAATTAAAAAGTTTCACCACATTTTTATTAGCTTGGTGCTTTTATTTTGATGGAAAGGCACATCCATCGAATTCCGGATCCTGTCTCTCTCGCCCTGGTTCCGGTTCCTTACCAAACTAAACGGCCCCTGACTAGCCGATCCCGACACAAAAGTGGACAGGGTCCAAAACCTGCTCACTTTTTATGGTTGAAACTTGTTTATTTATGATTAATAATGTTTGTGGTTTAATATGGCAACATATTTGACCAATTTTAGCAACATTAACAAGCTAAGACACTGTTAATTAGGAAGTACTCATTTGAGGACATTGGGACTTCATTACTGTCTCGTTTGAGGACATTGGGACTTCATTACTGTCTCGTTTGAGGACATTGGGACTTAATCATTGTTGACAATGTTTAAATTTTATAATTATCAGGTCCTACTGATCCCAAATAGCTAGGAAAAATTAAAAATGCATACCAAACTTAAGTTTGGGTCTCAGGAGGATATATTAGCATTTCGCACTTCCTCAAATCAAAGCAGACTGAGCCACCTAATGTCCCGTGAGCATGACATTCTTCAGGCTGTGGATTTTTAAGACACAATCATGCAAAGACGACCAGGAGAAATAAGACAACAGTTGGTTTTATACCAGTTTTTATACTGGTTCATTGCTTGTGATGTTTGCAGGTTTTTAAAGGGATACTTTACCAGCAATGTATCATAACAATGTGGGTGGTATGTGTAAATGAACTGTGTTAAATTTACTTATTTAATGTGGGAAAAACAAACAGAAAAGAGCCTGTCTCAGCTACATAGCCATCATCCTGCCATCATAGATGATGGCTTTGTAGCTGAGACAGGCTCTTTTCTGTTTGTTTTTCCCACATTAAATAAGTAATCTTATCTGTCTGGGCTGGTGTTCTGTTTGTTTTGGATCCACAACTGAGCACTCGACACATTATTTCAGATTTTGGAGCATGCACGCTGCTATTTTTTACTATGATAAACTTCCCTCTATCTTACCAGCACCCAGATCTCCCTGCTCATCTCTCAGCTCAAACCTGCCAGATTTTTGCTGGCTCTAGGATTATTGCTTGAACTACAGACTGTACTTCCACATTTTCTTATGCCTGCCACTTATACAGTCTATGCTGCCACCACAGACACAAACAGTGCAGTAGTGGATCGAGAGAGAGAGACCTGCTCCTATCTCTGTCTCTCTCAAACTCAAATGGCAAATCAAATGGCAAACTAAGCAGTACTGATCAAATATTAACCAAGAAAATGCCTTCAGAAACATACTTTAGTGCACTATTTGGCTGTAATCTGACAATTTGTCAACAGGAAGTGGGTGCCATGTCCTGTATTGTAAAAACAGTGGCTGGAAAAACTCAGATCAAATGGAAAAACAGCAGTGCTGATATAAACCAAGATTACGTTACTGTATTGTCTTTTCCTCATCTAAAATGTCATAAACACATTTTAGTGCACTATTTGGCTGTAATATGAGAATTTGTCAACAGGAAGTGGGCACCATTTCATGTGGTGTAAAAATAGAGGCTGAAAAAACTGAGATTAAATGGAAAAGTAAGCAGTGTTGATCTAAAATGAACCAAAATTCTGTAACTGCGTTGCCTTTTTCTTGCCTAAAATGTTTACAGAAACATATTTTAGCTTACTGTTTAACTGTACTACAACATTATTTGTCACCAGCCAGGTGCCATATTGTTTCCTGTGTCAAAATGGACATGCTCACATTACATCACCCACCAGCATTTTTTGATCCTGTGTGGCGCAGTGCATTCTGGTAGTTGTAGGTTCTCTACCTCTTGCCACAGCCCTTTATCTCTGTTTTCTCTGGTCATGTAGCACCTTGAAAAAGTATCTGTGTCCTTCTACTGCATAGACAACCCAGTGTTCCGAAATACTTTAATCAAAAAGACTGATCTCCTCATGATGCCACTGTGCACAAAGGCCTACTTGGTTGATAACCCAGCTTTGTCTAGACTTATTGTTGACGTACTGTCTGACATTGATGAGTTTCATATTCTGCTTACTGATTAGGGAGAGCACTCCATGTACCGTTTGTCGCTGTCCATTGATGGGGAGTCCTGAATTAATATTGCCATGGCATACTGTGAAGGGAGGGAAGGGCCTCCAGAGCCTGCAGTAATATTCAGGCACCTTTGTACAGGGCGTAGCAGTATTTTTGTTAACATCCCAGAAGGCATTAAGGGCTGAATGTTGCTCCAAGACTTACCCAACTGTTCCGCCAGCAGTCTGCCACTGTCCACTGAGACCACTCTCTCCTCTTCCATATCACACTTATTGCCAGCCAGCACCACCTGTGCATTATCCCACGAGTAGGTTTTAATTTGGGTTGACCTGCATGTAATCAGAAACAAATACAAACTTTTAAAAAAAGCATCACAAAATGCTGTTGCTACGTTATGACAACTTGTCAGGATTGTTTCTGTGCCACTTCTTATTGCGCAGAATCCTGAAAGATGGCAGAGTGGAGGACATGATGTAAAGTTCGTTCGCCATTTGGACGGGTCGTGATAGGCGATTACTTTGGCATCGTGTAGTGTTTGAGTCACTGATGGCAGCAGTGGAGAAGTGGGTCAACTGTTGTTCTGGGCTGAAAACATGCATTCAGCATTACTCAGATGTAGGTTACCATTTTCTATTTTCTGGCTACTTGAAACTGATACTTGTTATGTCATACTTTTCATCCCTTCCTTTAGATTTGTTCTTTGACTCCTGCTAACTTCTGACTGGCACTCTATTAATTGTGTGTGTGCTACAAACAGCTTGCTGGGTATTGTAGCTACAAAGGGTATTAGTTATGGTCACTGAGAAGACATATGGGAGACACTGGTTTGTTACTAGATAATGGCTAAGTATGCAGAAGATGCACACACTCTGTGTTTAGCCTTGAAGCCAGAATGAGGATTTCCAGTGGGTTTATTGTTTGCTACATCCCAAAAAGGACAACTAGATAAACGCACGCATTGCCTGTACCATATGCACTGCATGTATGTAATACTGTATGACATAATCTGCATTGTGAGCCATGTCAAGTGTTCCTGCATGATAACAATGACAATTTCAACATCCACACTGACTATGCGTCATCAGAGAGGTGCCTGCACTGTTCTAACCTCCAAACACATTTTGAGAAGGCATTTAGGGAACAAATATCTCCTGTGGTGTTGCAGTCTGACTAAAAGTAGGGCAGCTAACACACCACAGGCTGAAAACAGTGGCAAAGGAGCCAGTAAGAAAGAGAGGAAGAAACAACGAGTCAAAGCGTGAGAGAGAGAGAGAGAGAGAGAGAGAGAGAGATAGAGAGAGCAGCATGACGTTGGCACTCCTCCTCTCTCTCTGTCCAGCTCTGACTTGTTATAGCGGTTCAGATGTGGGTCATTTTGAAGCCAACTGCTGATAATGTTCGCTGACAGAAAAACATTTGTGTTTGTATCAAGTCTAACAGAGCTGCATATGCAGGCTATAAAAGGTCTGTATTCACCAGAACAATTCAGCCTCTGGAGAACGGAGGATGAATGGGAAAGAAAAAGAGCAGTAAATGCTTTGAGATTGTTTGCAGTAATAAAACACGTTCGTGTGCAGCGTAATTAATTTGCATGATTTCTTTTAAAGTCCTACATTTGATGTCGGCGTTACAATATTTCCCTGTTTTGTCTCTGTCACAGGCAGGAAATGAGCACGTCACAAGCTTAAATCAGCCACAGCCAGGGAAGGAGCGGTTGCCATGGCAACCCCCCCTTTTTTTTCTACAACCTTGTCACAAGGAACAAGGGAAAAAGAAACTGGAATTTAAGCCTGTGGCAAAGGCAAAAACAGAAGAATTGTGGTTATATGAAGGGTACAAAAAAAAAAGAAAAAAGAGGAGCCTCTGCCCTTGTGTACAGCTGACTGATTTGTGCACTGTCTGTCTCGTACTCCCAGGTAACTCTCCAGGATTGTCGCTGCCAGGGTCACATTTGGCTCCATTAATTAAGATACCCATCACAGACAGTGCTCAGACTGCAGTATTCCATCAAAGTGTCAGACAGGCCTTAAAAAGAATAATAGGCGTGTCTGGCTCCGACCTCTCCTTACAAGAAGTCTTGTTTTCCTTGCATGTAACGACTGTAAGTCTATTTCAGTACAAATTAGGCTGATAATGTGGAGCATTTTAACACAATTTATGTTAATAACAGAGTGCAGCATCCCAGTTGTACATCCTTTTAAACACCCCCAATTAAAGAACACCATGTGTTCACTCTAAATGCAGCTGCTTTAAGCATGACAGGTGCTTCCTAAAGCAGCTGTCAAGTGCTGCTGGCTACGTGATGAGGGCCAAGTAGACACTGGCCTTAATAGTTATTGTCATAGTCCTACAATGGGTGCAAGCCACGTGGCATGCAGGTTTAAGTGTCAAAAACATCACCATCTATATCAAGCCTGTGTGAGTCACATTGTCATTTGCTTGCAGTTGAAACATCATGAGAATATTACTCAGAATGCTTTCCCCTTTAAAAACAGCTCATTCTGTGTTCCCATAATCTCTTTGGGGCTGGCAGACAGAGATAACCGCAGGACAGCGGGGTGTAAATAAATGGAAATGACAGTTTCTCACCACAACACCTGTGGAGAGTCGGGGCGCGAGGAGAAACATCAGCAAAATGTAAATCAAACGGCACATTTATCTTTGCAGTAATTGGCAGCGCTGCAATTCCTCTGTGTTTTCATCAAAGCTGTTGCGCTGCTGTTTGTGCCGATGAGAACATGCTTGTTTCTCGAGCTAAAAATCCTAACCCAGAAACCTGGTTTCTGCAGCCAATTGGACATTGCCTTCCTTCCAAGTCCTGTTTTAGACATGAATACATCATCGTAAATGGCCGACATGTGGGCTTGGCTGAGAGCTGCTCTTCAGCCTGCAGACGCTCGTGTGACTCATGAATGGACGAGAGCCATGAACTTGACAAGTTTCCCCTCGACCTCCAAGCTTGACAATGTTGCACACATGCACGCTACATAACACTGTCTAATATTAGACAGAGAAGCTGCAAGGAGATAGAGATGGTAAGCTGTTTGCAGATTGTGTCATAAGAAGGGAAAACCATGTACAATATTGACTGTGCAGGATATCAACTGATTGCATTACAGCGACAAACAGAAAGCTCTTTTGATATGTTGATCTGATGCTCATAACAATACAATATAACCCACAGATATAAATAAGATAAGAGCTGCAAAAATCATCAAAAACATTGACTCCAAAGAGCCCAGAACGACTCACCAGTCCTGCACAGCGCCAAAGGACTCCTCGTTGGTGATGTCGTACATTAGGATGAAGCCCATGGCCCCGCGGTAGTAGGCAGTGGTGATGGTCCTGTAGCGCTCCTGGCCTGCTGTGTCCTACACACACACACACACACACACAACATGATGTAGCCCTGCTGTTAGCCAGCTGACTGATATTTACGCCGTCAGGCTCGGCAACATTGACATGACCCTGCACCGCACATAATATGCAAGTCCATAATGGTAAATGAGAAGCCACGTGCATTATTAATCTGCAGCTATTTATACATACAGAGAGATTCATCAGTCCAGGTCTTAGCACAAGTTCGGATCTACATCTACATTTACTTATGGCTGCGTTTGCTGTGTTCGTGATGTGGAAATAATCATTATGCTAACTGCCTCTCTGGCTTTGCATTGATAAGATGCCAAAAACAGCGATTCAGTTTTGGCTGATGTGATTGATTCTTTCCTCTCCTCGATAAAATAATCACTCAGCTGTGTTAAGCACGCGGTGGTGCAGTGTTCCGAGCCCGGCTCATGGCGTGCATTTTCTTAGGAAAGAAAGCTAAAAATAGAGATAAAATGATTTCAGCATTAGCAAACTGCTTGCTGTTGGCGATAAGGCTGAACAAATTGCTCAAAGGCAAAGCAAGCGAGTGATTACACAGCATTCGAGGAGTAGTACATTGTACACAGATTACCCTGGAAACAGGCGCCCACTGCAGCCTTTGCTACGGGATGTCAATGAAAATGCTAATAGCTCCCAATACAGACAGATGAAGCCCCTCTGTAGTGAGTGTGTGTCCACGAGGGAGGAAGAGAGATGTGAGGTCAGGAATGTTTCTGCTCGTATAGATGTGTAGATTTGTTGTCTTATTGTACATTATATAATAATAAATCCCAATGATGCCCCTCCTGTTTGTACTGTATGTTTACTGCGCTGTTGTTCCACCCACAACAAATGTGTTTGCAGGCGTCTGTGAATCATGATGGAGCACTTCTGGCTGCTCCACTTGGCTCTTGTTAAACAGAAGCTCGACAGGCAGCACCGAATTGTATTTGCCACAGTGGTTTTGCTCTCTGTCAGTCTGCACATGGCTGCAACAGTGTGCCCGTTTATAGCCAGAGGACAGCTCTGACCTTCACTCCACAGAGACAGAGCTCGTAGCCTGCCGAGCGTCCACACACACCACAGCTAGGACCTTTTGTCAGTTTACAATAACACCAGAAATGCATGTGAACGTGCACATCTTTAATGTCATTGGCCAGTGTGTTGTTGTATAAATAGCAGTGTTTGTGGAGTGACATTCTGAACTGCATAAAGGGATGAAGAATATGTTTCATCAGTTTCTTTTAAGTGTATAACTGAGGATGCAGCAATCATGATATAGTATGTAAAAATTCAAACATCAGTTCTTTCTCTTGGCTGAATTTTAAGACATTTCAGTAGCCTATTAATTCTCATCCGAGTGCTTGACAATGACCTTTGCATTTCCAGGCTATTTCAGTGCACCGGTTCGCTTGTTCTCAGTTAAAAAGAAGAGCAGGACAGAGGGAAAAAAATGCTGAGTCCCGTAAATTGGAGCTCCTTGAAAAGCTTCGCTTTTAGTTTGCAGCTCACCAGAAATCAATCCAAGGAGCTGACTGCTTCAAGTGGAAAGGCAGTGAGCGGAGGCTGACACGCGCCTGAGCTCTTCATTCAGTAAAGTGAGTTTTTAGTTTTTCACAAGGGTTCATCTTGGCAACTCTCGGCGATGCGCTTCATTCACTCCGGCCTAATACGACAACTGGGAACAACTCTATGATGCGTTCTGACGCTTGTATCGCTCAGCAGATTAATGGTGCGACCACCACAATGACATTAGTCGATAGCCATCACCTTAAACAGCCACTTACTGTAAACCTCAGCTCCCTTTGAGCCCAAATACGAAAAAAGACAAACCAATTAATTGGATGCAACTCCAGTGCTTTTCCTCTCTGACTCTGCTTGCCTTTACTATTGACGAAAAACGCATTACCCTGATAAACCTGTCATTTTACTGTTCAAATATATTTTTTCAACATCCTGCTGGAGCGCTTCTCCTTTGCCTCTTTGTGTGATTAGCAAACACCAAACGTCTGGGGGCGGCTAATTGCCACAAAAGGCACCTATTATGACAAGAAGGGGAAAAACATCTGACGGAAAGTTGCCATTTGGTGAAGCGCGCAAAAAGAATAATAGAACTTTTTACATATCTATCCCTTCCACTGTCTCAGAGGTATTACCAGACAATCTGCTCCAGCAGCTCAGATGAACTCCTAATTAAACAGCCTCAGACATTCTTCGCTTTCCCACACATTCTGAGGAAGGTGTTGCTTCTGCGTTCTTCCCCGCTGTTTGCCAAACTAACACTTACTAGTCTCCTGTCAGTAACGTTGAGACTTCCATCTGTCTCCAGACTTACATCCTGGAGTGTTAAACCAAGGAAACACAATGCAGCCTCTCCTGAAGCTTTCCTCGGTTAATGGAGCACATGACCGATGTGCCACTTGTTTTTAAGGCTAAGGACAAAAAAAGGAACATTTTTTTTGTTGTGAATTGAGGCACTGAAATTCAAACATTAGTATAATAAGACGGTGTAGTTGGGATGTGTGACAGTGATCTTTTAAAAGATTGACATAGCATTAGCTTCAAATCTACATTCTATACTTTGACTGAAGTATATATAACATAATATAAACATCAAGAGATGAAAAGGGGAGTGTGTCCCAACATACTAAACAAGCATCTGCTCTCAGAGACAAAACCCCTGACTAAAACTGAATTAATTCATAGGTGATCCTGTCTGTGCAGGACTTTTTTGTATTGCCGAGCGCACAGCCATCAAGTCCCAACCCGTCACCGTCTTTGAAACATATTGATCCGCAGAGAAAGATACGGGCAGGGGTCAGGAGAAAGTGGGCTCTGGGCATAGACTGACAGCCTCTTACAGACAGGATTCACTCTGCGGGAACACAAAGACACAGATGAACGAGGGGGGCAGGGCGTCTCTGAAGAGGCCCCTGCCCCCTTAGAGCTTAGGTAGTCCTCCAGGAGACCTTGGAGGACGACAGGACATGGATTTCTCCCACTTATTAACTATGATTCATCATGCAAATACTCTCAATTTAGCTGAATTAATTTGTGCACGCTTGGCATGACAGAGGAAACTGTGACATGAAAGGGAAGCCATGGTTACGGCTTGTTATATGTTGCTGCTTTGTAGTGTGGAAATGTGTTTTCTTGCTCCTATAAATGACCATAATTAGATCATATTTAAATCCTGTATAGAGTTTGGAGACTGAATAGGATATATGAGGAAGAAACAGATAATTATATGATTGTCTTGTGATGATCAGCCAAGGAGTGCAGGATAAGCAGGAATAACACATCTTTGATTGCTATATTCCACTTGTTTCATCAGGTTTGATCAGGAATCAAACATTTTGTGTCCCGCTTCTACATGTTTAATGCTTCGATGTTAATATTTCATACCCAGATCTGCAGCTTGATCCTCTTGTCGTTCTTGTACACCGTCTTTACTTTGAAGTCGATGCCCACTGTGCTGACGAAGGCCGAGGTGAAGGCGTCGTCGGCGTAGCGGAACAGGAAGGACGTTTTGCCCACGCTGCTGTTGCCGATGATCAGCAGCTTGAACATGTAGTCGAAGTTTTGGTCCCCTCCCTCCCCCTTCCCTTTCACATCCTGAGTGGCAGCCATCTGCAAGGAAAACACAAAAGGAGACGCTGAAGAAAAGCTTCACCTTGACTTGATGTGGAGCTTTTCAGAGCCCGTGACGCACACAAGTTTCACAAGATGCAAGAATCCGTCTCATGACAAAGAGATTATTTGTTTTTCAGTGGACTGGAGATGTTGTAACGCAGAGTCCTGCACATGCTTTCTGTGCAGGCCTCAGATCAGAGGTGACTGAAGGCTGTGTCAGGCAAAGCAGCATGACCAACACAGCAAGCTGTTGTATTGATGAGTATTAGATAACAGGGATTATTTAAAAAGCTGAGTTTGTCTTCTCTAAAGCCAAAATGATGAAGTCAAGGATTATTAGAATTGATTTTATGGATATTAGCTGGTGAATACAATTCAGATGGAGCACTTTTGACAAGTTGCAAAATAGACCTATATGCTACTGGACATACAATCAAAATTCACCAGCCATTGAATCTTCCACATTAAGGCTGCAATATCCTACTGCTGTACAAAGGATGTCATGGATATATATCTAAATATACACCGTGCAAGCTGTCAGCAGTCAGCGACCTAAGAGGACAAGAGTACTACGAGCAAGATGTCCAGAGCAGTCATCTTAGCTCCAAGGTGAATGTTTTGACAAAACCCACTGCGCTTATATTCCAAACATGAGCAGCCCAGCTCTCCTTGGAGCCTAACCAGTTATAAAAGATGCCGGACCTCAATCCTGCACATCCTGCACCGGGTTTCTGCTCGCTTCCGTGTATGAGAAAAAAAACCCCACTGAGGCAGTAATGGCAAGGACACCGCTTTGAAAATATCAGTACAATGCTGCTCTTTACACACACCACGATAAAAGCATTTAATATGATAATACACGATGTATTTGAGCAGGGAGCTACATGCCAGCTAATGCTACACGAGCAATTCTGGCCAGGAGGTCATTTTATGTATTCATGAAATTCTTCCACATAACTATTAATAAATGAAAGTACCAAAAAAACCGCGTTGAGGACATTGTGTGAACAAACCTGTTTTGAAGGCCTCGGTCTCTATCTGTGTCTGCCCCTGTTATTGCAGAATACGGGTTTTTATAATATTAGTGTCTAATGCAGGCGGTGGTGTTTCCTTCCCCCCTCTCTGTGTCTCGTTTTTCTCTCTCTGGAGCGCCGAGCAGCTTCAGCACCTGGGAGCTGTCCCTCTCCGCTTCGGATGTGGCACGCGCCCCTGAGCTGACGAGGCTGGCTCGCGTGAGATGAGCACGAGCGGAGGGGAAAGTGCGTTTCATGCGTGTGTGTGACGTCACGGAGGGGGGGGTTTAAAAAGCAGACGGGTGTTGTAGTTTTTTTGCGCAGCATGGGCGCACAGGCGGAGGAGAGCGTTAAAAGCAGAGATGCGACTACATTACTCAGCATGCAGCGCGTCACAGCTGTCGGCAGATGTGTGAGTTAATGTGAGAGCGCAGGAAAAAGCTTTGTAGTTCCTTTTTTAAAAAAAAAAATTTTTTTAAATAAGCATCAGACAGCGCCTACAAACGCTCCTCACCGTGCAAGAGAGAGATGAAAACTGCAATAAAACTGGAAACCTCTCTCCAGCCTCTCCCTGCTGGATGCCATAATTAAATAATGCATCTTACCTTCCCGTACAAGTCCATTTTGTGTGTCTTTAAAAATACACTCCAGTGCCTATAATAAACTCCCAGCTGGACAGTAATTTTTTTTCAGGAAGCAAATATAATGGCCTCTCCTTTTGCGTCACTCTCGCCGCCGTCCCCCCGCCCATGCAGCCAGCTCCGCTTCAGAGAGCAAGCGGCTGAGCAAATAAGAGAGGCCTGAGTGGTGATGAATATTATTATTGTGCTGCTTTCAATGGGAGCAAGTGCGGGATGAGGCCGAGGCGGAAGTGCATGGAAATGGGCATCTTTGCAATTGTAATCACCTCGGCTCTCTCTTTTTTTGTCTTATTTAACACCTGCATAATTAATCTGAGAGGTGCAAAGGCGATTGGCACAATTATTCTCCTTTTACTATTCCCCTGGATGCTTTTAATAAGTGGCCCCAACTTTCCCCTATTACTCATCTCACACCTGACGCTTAGTCTATAACAGTCCAGCGTGCGCAAAGAGGCCACGGTCAGCCACAACAGACATTACATAAGCGCGGACTACAACTCGCACAGACTCTAGCTGTCGGGAGTCTTGTATCTGCCAGTTAGCAGACATTTGATAGGGCGTGTATGAGTTTATAGGGCGGGATTGTGCGCTGACTGACCGCCCTTTGACTGGAGGATCTGTGTGTGCAGGCTGGTGAGTGCGCAGCAGATGGGCGGGTCAGGTAGGCTGCATAAACACGTCTGTTTACGCACATTTTGCCTGTTGTAACTTCAAATATGTGCCATATCTGTGCAGGGCGTGAGTCCATCTTGCGCGTAAGTAGGTCAGTGGCTCATTTGTTCTGTTAGTTTGGGACATTTAGTGCCGATTTCATCCAGAATCCAAAATCCTAACAATCTGTTGGCGTGTTTGAAAGCTGCTCTGGGATCATTTGGAGCGGTGGAGCTTCTCAGCTTCTCTTTTCGACAATACGAGCACCTACATTCGAAATAACATTTGTTTGCAGACACAGATGTCGTTTTTGTTTCAGTGCATGATGGTAAACAAAACTTTTCTAGAAGGATTCATGGTGAACGGCAGCTGTAGCACCATCTGCTGTTGGGAAAAGGTGCTCTGGTGATATTTTGGCAGCTCTCAGAGGCAGGCCTGTGGTAATGATTAACAAAGCAATATTGGCTGTAATTCAGATAGGCTAACTGTTGCTTTATAAGCCCACTGACTTCTTGATACCGACGAGCTGCGTCTGTTTACAAAGGGAGATTGGTTATTTGTATCCAATGCAACCTTATCCTATTTTAGTGTTACAGCTTTCCAAATTAACCTCAACTGTTTGAGACATCATTAAATTACTCTAGCATAAAATAGTACTGCCTATAGGGTATAAACCTTTTATAGAATCTTTGAAGACCTGGGTGATAAAATCACGATATTTTTGACAAGACACTGTGGGGTTGGTTACTGGTGCTTTTACAAAAATATTTACAGGATGAGATTTTTGGTAAATCATCAGTAATGTGGATAGGCCTATATATTGACTAAGTAGTAAAGGTGAATGATAGGACAGTATCAGTAGGCTGGTAAATTTGGAAAATTATGTCATTTTACTGTAATTCATCCTTAAAAACCAGGCATATCCTCCTGAGACCTGAACTTTTGTTTAGTATGCATTTTTAAATCCTTCTAGTTATTTGGGATCAGTAGGACCTGATAAATATTAAAAAATGAAACACTGGCAAAGATAATTAAGTCCCAATGTCCTCAAACTAGACGATAAAAAAGTCCCAATGTCTTCAAACGCGTACTTCCTAATAAACAGTGTCTAGGCTTGTTACTGTTGCTAACATTGGTCAAATTTATTAAACCACAAACATCGTAAATAGTTTCAACCTTAAACTGTGATCAGGTTTTGGATCTTGTCCACTTTTGTGTCAGGATCAGCTGCAGACCGACTTGGCAGAGATGGCTGCTATCTTGTTTTTACATGGATTAGTGTATTGTGCTCTTACTACCACTAGATGGCACAAAAAAGTGTCCACGAACGAGGACAACAGGTCTAAGATAAGTAGAATGAAGTATAAGGTCAAGTAAACCCAAAATGTGACGTCCTCATATGAGGACACAGGGTCTCAGGAGGATAGACTATCTAATCTCATATCAGGATACAGATACAATATTGATTTATTGCCAAGCCCTAACCAACCCCAACAGTTGTTTTTATTAAGTATGGACATTAGTTAGTTTTCTTGTCCAGGCGTGTTTGTAGCAACCAAACATGGTGTTTTATGCCAAACCATGGTGTTTCCCCAACCCTAACCAAGTGGTTTTTGTGCCTAAACCTAATCACATGTTATCCACAGTGTTGTCACAGCATAAAATTGGAAATTGAAACTTACAGAAGAGCAACTGAGGAGGGATCCCTCTTGCAGGATGGACAGACGTGATATAGACATCATACAAAACAGATCAACATAATAATATGAAACCTACAAAATTTAACCGTGGTTTGTAAATGTACAATGCCAACATTTACTCTGGCAGTTGGGTTGCCAAAAACAAAAGACGAATATCCTATCTGATTTCTAAAATGATCAAATAACAGTATCGATCTTGACCTCAATAATCCAGTATCTGTCAGGCTAAAGAATATTACAGAGTTCTTCAGAGATATTTCCTGCAGTAACCTCTCCCCTCATTTACTGTATTTCCTACCATACTGGTGACAGTTCACAATGGAGGACTCCATTGAAGTGATTCTGCAGGACTATGGCAAGGTCCTTCCCACCACCAAACCCCATCCCGTCCTGTCGGCCTGCGTAGGCTCTCTGCTCACAGGCCTCTACGGACTATGGAGCCTGTTTTCTCTGCCTGGATTTCGCAAAATCCCAATGAACCTCAAGGTGCTTGAGATTCCCTTTTATTTTCTGTTTTTACCTGCTGGCTTTGCTTTCTTCACATCCTTTCAAATACCAAGTGCTGCATGTTTGTGTGAAATCAAAAGACAGAACATAACTTGCACAATAACGATGATTTGCTTATTTTGGAGCTTAGTGCTTTGCGCTAGCGAGAAGAAAATGGTAAGTCTGTAACCGCCATTATGTTTCATGGAGAGCTGCACCATTTTCTACAGTATGTCAGTCTGAAGTCTATTGTCGTAACATAATGGTTCGTGTACTATTTTTGTTCCCTGTCGGAACAAGATGAACAGGAAAACATGAAGATCAGGAGCAGATTATCAGAAGTTAGGTAATGCTGACGCTGTTTTTGTTGCATGGAGAATCTGATATTTCAAAGCAAAAAGAAGCAGTTAAACAGCTAATATTAACACATAAAATATGATTAAAACGTAACAGCTTTTCCATGTTTGTTTATTATATCTCTGACCTGTGATTTTTTTGGATGAATGACACAATGATTTGTTTATCCTGCCAGCGACTGTATATCCTAAACCCAGTGCACCTCAGCTAGAGACAAGAGAGAGCCCTGCAGAATTTGTCACTCAGACAGATAATGTCAGATCCACTGTCAGTGAGTGGGAGATCAGATTCAAGGTTATACTGTAGTCACAGCACTCAAAAGACTGGACTGTTGTCAGCAGAAGTAAAAGGAAAAGCATATGTAGAGGTGTTTTAATGAAAAAGAAAATCACGTTGCTGTAGTGTTGGTTAGTGTCATGATTTCTCTTGAACTCTCCCTTTCAGTCGAGCTTGATGCAGACTTATCTACAGTAGGGCTCATATTGTGACTTGTATTGACTGACTTTGTGTTTATACTGTGGTCCAGGTTCCTTATTTACCCTCCAGCAAAGTTCAGACACTGAACATTATGCAGCTGCTGGAGGGACGGACAGGTCGCTTAGCAGATCTGGGATCAGGAGATGGAAGACTGGTAAGTGGACTGCGAGTGTTTTACGAAAATAACTGTGCAGAATTCCCTCTGTCCAAACTGTAAATCTGGACTCTGCCTGTGTTTTATATAAGTGAAGCCAGTGAGTGGGATTCAAGTTACCCAGCCAATGCAAATAGTTTTCAATCACATTCACTTATGGCCAAAAACTAGAGTGCAAATCTGACTCTAAAATTGTTATTTTCATGAGTTAATTTTAAATCTAAGTGTGATGTGTGTTCTGTTTGGTACTGCTGTTGTATTTTAAATCATCACATTTGTTTTCCCAGGTGTTTGCGGCGTCTTCTGCTGGTTTCCAGTGCACAGGGTTTGAGATTAACTCCATTTTAGTAGCCTATGCCAGGAACAAGGCCAGCTGGAATGGAGTGCCCCCCAGCCAGGCTACCTTTGTTAAAAAGGATTTCTGGAAGGTAAGACTTTAAAGGAATATTCAGCCCATGCTACTTTTTCTTCTTGGAGCTTCTTTGTTTCTTTGATGAAAACATTGTTTATCTCGAATGCCTCTGATGAACGAAGCATTCAAAAACAGAGAAAATTCTTGATGAGTTGAAGTTATAGGGGTCCTCATTTAACAACAGCAAACTATATCAAAACATCCATTGACAACCTCTCACACAACTCATGCAGCATAATCTAAATCTAATTTATCCAGTTGTGTGTTCATTACTTTTGAGACAGCCCGTTCTGATGGGGGACCAAGTTAAAAGTGAAACTCTTCTATGCTCTCTTCAAAGCCAGACTCCATTGACAAAAACAGTAATTTTACCTCGATGAACTCGGGAGCTGCTGGTCTACCAATGCCACAGGTGGCTTGGTCAGTTATTTTGTCTGTGGTAATGTGTGACTTTGGTGTTTTAAAGGGATTGTTCCGATTCAGCAAAGTCACACATAAACTCAGAGAAACAAACAAACGATTGAGGCAGTGGTAGACCAGCAGCTTCCATGTTCTACAAGGTAAAATTACTGTTTTTGTCAATGGAGTCTGGCTTTGAAGAGAGCAAGGATATTTTTACTTTCAGCTCAGTTCCCCTTTGGAGAGGGCTGTCTGTTTGGGAAGTACTGAGCATACAACTGGAAAAATTAGACATGGCAAGTTGTGTTAAAGATGGCAAACAGGAGTGTTGGTATAGTTTTGCTATTGTTAAATGCCATTCCCTTTTACTTAAAGGGGTGATCAAGAATGGTCTCCATTTTCAGATTCTTTGTTCCATAAAAGTATGCAAGAAAAACAAAGTTATCTTTGTGAATTCAATGTAACACAAGTGAGTAGCTGATATACAAATGGTCATTTGTGGTTGAAGTATTCCTTTAACAAAACAATTCCTTCCCTCAAACCAGATCAAAGTTGTTTTATGACCCTATTTGTGTCTTTTGTTCTTTCATAGACTGATTTATCGAGGTACAACAATGTGACAGCTTTCCTTGCTCCAGGAGTGGTGGGTTTTTCTCCTACGCAGAATTATTTTTTTGCCTCCCTGTAGAGCTTTTGATACTGTGTAAGTCATTTAGCATGCATAGCATTTCATTGCTAATTGACTTATTTAACTGTTTCTGATTGGTTTGCAGATGGAGGTCCTGGGTGAGAAGTTACTGAAAGAGCTTCCCGATGATGCTCGTGTCATTGCCTGTCGTTTTCCTTTCCCCAACTGGCCACAACAATCGTGTGTCGGCTCCGGTCTCGACTTGACTTTTGCTTATGATATGAGCACTGTGCGCTCACACCTGAGCAAGAGACAAGACACTAGCACTGTCATTCTCAACAGCACCAAACCCTCCAGACACTTCTCTGTTTTCATGGACCAGAAATGAACAAAAATGTGATATTTAAAAGAATCCCAGACAAAGAAAACACATTTTTAGTAGGTCATCATAAATAAATTTGTGATACCTGTCACTTACGAGCACTGATCAGGAATGATCCTTTTGAAAGATGTCTTTGAACATTGCAAGGATGAGAGGGACTCTGACTAAGCAAGATGTCAGGATGATTTTGACATCACATATCCCCTGCAGTATTTGTTCCATCTTTGCACAGCCAGAACAGACTGAGCCTTTGCCATCCAGCCGACAATCTTGTTATAAATACCACTGTGCACCACTATCTGGAATATGGCTGCAGAGCTCTAAGAGCTCCTCCACTAAAGATAATTTTACCCCCACATCAACACAAATAAACCCCTTGAGTAGCATGCTACAAGAGGTCATTGTTTGTGTGTGTTATTCAATAGTTTTGTTCAGCTTTGCTTTCGTGTCATAGATTCATTTGTTGTGTTTCTTCAAGAAATAAATAAGTCTCCAGCTCAAGGCCATTGTTAAATGTATTCAGTGGGTCTCCTAGGCAGCCACTGAGGGTAAGGCACAAAGATGTTTTCATATTGTGCACAGTCCAGAATAATTATCTGTGCAACCTGACCCTTGTGGGTTAGATGGAGTAAGTGGGTAGCGAAATGTGTATATGCTTTAGTCAGAGAACCATGGTTATATTTGTCACTGTCTGTCTGTTTTGTTTGTCAGCATTAAAATGAGATTTCAGTGTGAAATGATTTGATTCATATCAAAATTTAATGAACATGGCAAGATAAAGCATTTTGAATATTTTGCCATTTTCTCGTGAACAAAGTCTGGCTGTGATTTTATTTGGATGAAGACTAGAACATTCTAAACATTTTGTGTTGTTAAGGTAACAAATTTGATGGATTAATGAACTTGTCCTACTGTAGCACCTGCAGTGACACTGTCATAGTCTGTAGGCCTCGAAAAAAAGACCCACATCTGCAAGTCAGAACAGTAATCTTCCAGTGTTCTGACACCTGCACAATCTCCCCACTCTAACTCCACTATAAACACTCTAATAATGTCTCACATTTCAGTGTCTAGTTGCTATACCATAAAGAGTCTTTGGTAAACATAGTTTTAAAGGCGGAACAGGTTTGTAACCTGCGCTGTTCCTCAGGAGGTGGTCAGAGTTTGGTTTGCATCAAGTCTGCAGTGCGGTTCACTTTACTTGTGCTTTGTGAACACAAAGCACTCCAGGTTCGCTTTGCTCTTTGCCATTGTATTTAGACCTCTAGATCACATGCTATTGCAATCAGACAAAACCATGTCTGCCTGTAAAAAGGACACAGGACCAGTAGTTTGGTCCGTGGAATATACTGCACGTCTCCAGATGTGGAATGTAGAATACATCAGTCTACAGTGCAGAAACACTAAGGTTTTCCTCCAATTTTAAGTTAATTTGAAAGCAATATGACAATTATGTCAATATATTTTATATAGACCATAGTGTGAACAGAAAGAGGACGGAGTCACCATCAGAGCTGAAGTCTCTTTCAAGTCCTTTCTCTGTCGGTCCACTTTTTGGTGCACTTTAAGAGGACAGAGTTCGGTTTGTTTAAAAAGGACTATATGTGAAAACACCGTGAATTACAAATGATCATTTTATAGGTGAAGTATTCCTTAAAATGATATACAGAATCTCCACCTGAGGGTGCTAGTGCTCCAAACTGACTTTGGTGCAAACACAGAGGATGAGCTGAGTCTGAACAGAATACAGATCATGTTCTTCCTCTGCAAGGTGGATGTTTTATCGACCAAAATTCATTAGCTTTTCATTGCCTTGGGGTATATTGTGCACCAACATGTAAAAGGTTCATTCACCTGCCTGTTCAATGAACAAAAGCTGTATATGACAGAACACGTCTGTGTGAATGATTGCCGTGGGTGGCGATTTGTGAAGCAAATAATCGTGGGAATTCATAAACTTATTAAAGATTAGAACCCACAGGCTGTTTTTCTTCCCTTTCATTTCATGTCCGTGCCATCATCAACACGAACGTACATGCAAGGTAATCGATATCAGGCAGACCTCATGCTCTCGTTTCACACCGTGACGTCAGACAGAGGGCGGCAGACAGCGGGGTGGGGTGGGTGCCAGGGTATAAATTCTCAGAGACGGACTCTTCGGGCTGCATTCTGAGTGCGGGACGATCAACCACCTCTCATGGAAGTACAGAGAAATATCAGTCCCCAACAGACAAACAGCAGCAGCATGTGTGAGTCGACGCAGAGGTCGAGCGAACCTCGCCGAAAGAGAATGGATGAGCGCAGTGCGCCCTCGGAGATGGCCAGGATAATCACTGACCCGGTCACGGGAAAGTGCTACTGCCGTGGAAAAGTTTTGGGAAAGGTAGCGCAAGCATAGAATCTGTACTCGACCCTTTTGGATTTACCAAGTAACCCTGAAGACGCAGCATGTTAACAGTGTTTTTCCTCTTTCCAGGGAGGGTTTGCGAAATGCTACGAGATGACCGACCTCTCCACCAGCAAAGTTTACGCAGCCAAAATCATCCCGCATGCACGCGTCTCCAAACCTCACCAACGGGAGAAGGTAAGTGCGCAAGCGGCTGTGCGCACTGATGTGTCTGGACAGCATGTATCACCAAAAATTACCTTCAGTTACACTCGTGACCATTTTGTCTCTTCTCCTGCTAGATTGACAGAGAAATTGAGCTGCACCGAGCACTGCACCACAAACACGTTGTGCACTTTTATCACCATTTTGAGGACAAGGAGAACATCTACATCCTGCTGGAATACTGCAGTAGAAAAGTAAGTGCTGTCTTCAACCAGTGTACTTTTTCCTTGCCACTGCTGTGTTTCAAATTTGGGTAACACCTGCATTGCACCCAAAGTCAATGAGGCAGTGCAAAGGGAGTCTGCCCTCACTACAAAAGACCTCTAATGTTTGAATTGATTGTATGATGCAGCAAATTTGTACGTGTTCCTACAGTTTTATGACATTAATATAACAAAAATCATCAAATATGATAAAGTTTTCTTTGTAGAGGAAAATATGTGTTTCTATGGAATCACTACACTTCAGGAAACAGCTCTATAATCATTCTTTTCTCTGTTTTCTTGCAGTCTTTAGCCCATATCCTGAAGGCTCGCAAAGTGCTCACAGAGCCAGAGGTGCGTTATTACCTAAGACAGATTGTATCTGGACTGAAATACCTGCACGAACAGGAGATCCTTCACAGGGACCTGAAACTTGGTAAGCAATCTATATGCAGCAGTGACACACTACAGCACTGAGACACTGTGTGCACATTTGTAAGGATGTATTCTGTACAGGGAGGATATGTTTTCTTTCATACAAGCCCGCTTCTTCCTCTGATTATTCTGTTATCAATCCATCATAGAGCAAGCGAGAGAGAGATCTGTGCAGTGTTTAGCCTTTGATCCTGGGTTGAATATCAAGTGCTCATCATCTCATTCCCTTTCTTCCCCACAGGTAACTTCTTTGTGAGTGAGTCGATGGAGCTGAAGGTCGGGGACTTTGGTCTGGCTGCCAAGTTGGAGTCAGCGGGAAACAGGAGGAAGACGATCTGTGGGACTCCCAACTACCTGTCCCCCGAGGTGCTCAACAAGCAGGGCCACGGCTGTGAATCAGACATCTGGGCCCTGGGCTGTGTAATGTGAGTAGGCAAACTATAAATTCACCATTAGGCACTTAAAAGGTTTAGTAATGATGGGAATTGTTATTGAATAACAGATAATGAGCTTAAAAAGACAAAGTAACATCATATTTCATGGATGTGCATGATCCTGTTTTGCCTACAGTCACATGTCTGATAACGTGTTTTTTTAGTGATGGAAATCAGCTCACTTATGCCCTCCATCTTGCTCCAGGTACACCATGCTGTTGGGCAGGCCACCATTTGAAACCACCAACCTGAAGGAGACGTACAGGTGTATCAGAGAGGCACGTTACTCCCTGCCCTCCTCCCTGTCGCCACAGGCTAAGCAGCTAATCACCAGCCTACTAGCCAAGATCCCAGAGGACAGGCCTAACCTGGACCACATTCTGAGGCACGACTTCATCACGCAGGTTAAACACCATTTTCACCTCCCTGTCTGTCAGCCTCTCTAAATGTCACTCTGTGGGAGTATGGCGATGACCCCCTTCCCACCAGCCGCACACTGACCCACTTTCTCTCTCCGCAGGGCTTCAGTCCAGAGCGTCTGCCGGCTAGCTGTTGCCATTCAGCACCAGATTTCCACGTCTCTAGCCCCGCCAAGAGCTTCTTCAAGAAAGCTGCCGCCGCGCTCTTCGGTGGGAAGAGAGACAAGGTCAAATACTACGAGACTCTGAGTGAGTATTACATCAGCTATTGAGCACTCATGCACCACTTAAAACACCACTTGTCACGCCAGCCAGTTATCTTTCACTTTGTAAAATTGGGGTTGCTCCAAGAGGCACAGTTCTATCTATTTTATTAGACAATTGCAAGCACATGTCACATTCCATCCCATACGGCTGCTGGTTAAAAGGTCATGCTCTGATATTGTTTGTGTGCTGTTGTTGCTTTTGATAGATAAGTTAACCAAAGAGGAAGAGGAGATCTACAAACTGCAGCACGACCTGGAGAGAACTGTAATCAGCCAACAACAGAGCAAAAAGATTTCAGAGGTAAGAGATCATTCATTCAACACGAAACAGGATATAACAAGTGTGTAGGTGATGTATTCATGCAGCCATTAACTGAACAGATTAGAGACTGTTGGGGAGACTCCTATGAGTCACTCCGATGCAGTGCTAAAACTTAATAACACTCACAATTTCAGAACAAGCGAAAAGCACTTATCTTCAACCTTTAAAGCCAACCACTTTGCATCTGTGGGGGACTGCTTAGTCATAGTAGGAAGAGATGATCCAAACTCGCAGATTCTAACCTCTTTCGTCACTGATCTCACCTCCAGAATGGAAGTGTACTTCCGCCATCTGCCGAGAGCCCCGTTGGCCAGGCAACGGACAGCCAGTCCCCGACGTCGCGAGATACCATCCGTCTGATTGTCAGGGGGAGTCTGGGGAGCTGCAGCAGCAGCAGTGAATGTAAGCTCACCAGCCACGTCTCTCACACACACACACACACACACAGCCCAGTGATCACAGACAGACACATAAAGGTGTTATATAATATTCTGTTCTAACACATAAATGACACACAGGAAAATGGAGTAAATGCATCAGTGGAAGAGAGACTTGATAAAACAGCTTGAGTGCATTGAAGTAATTCCTTGTACTGTACTTCAGGGTAAATGACCCCCTGCTGTTGTTGTTATTTCTTAAGGTCTAGAAGACAGCACGACGGGGAGCGTGGCTGAGACTGTGGCGAGCGTGTTAAGGGGATGTCTGGAGAATATGCCTAAAGGTGAGTCAACCTGTTGAAATAATTTGCAGAGTCAGGACTTATACATGTAATTATTGATCAGACGATTCCATGTTGAAAGGTTTCATGATACAAGTATAGCTCATTATCTGAATTTGACCTTGAAATGAGTAAACGAAGAGACGCAGTGCTGTTTAGTGGCAGGAATCTGGCGATATATGTATCATGATACAGGGGTTACGATTCAATAAAAGGATGTCAGTGGATAACCGCTAATTGGTTATGCATGTTGGTCTATAGGTTAATTTGCTACTTTTTATTGTACCGCACTGCTTATTAGTCTGGTCTGGTGAGAGCTAACTGTAGTTAGCAATGTAGCTCCTGGGATTTTTTTTTACCGCTAGTAACGTTGTCCTGACAACCTAACTGCTGAGTAAACGGCTCAATATTAAGCAGCAACACCCCTTTAGCATTGTCAACTGTGTTATCACTGTTAGCTCTGTTAGCACCATTAGCAGTGTCAGCACAGCTAATGGTGCTAACATTCGTTAGTTAACAATGCCAAAGAGGATTTGAGGCTCAAAATGAAGCTGCTTACTTACCAGGGTGCCCTGGTAGTAACTAGTGGGTTTTGGGCTATCAAAAGCACAATTAACTGAAACTAATATACTTGATTCGATTTATCGTGATAATTTAAGCGATGAAATAATATTGCGATTTTATGACTGTCTGTTTCATAGGCCTGTGGTCTTTGTGTTTATACTAACGATCTGTTGTTACACTACAATGCTGCTATCTAACAGTCGTTGGTTGAACATAGCACAAATCTTTGTATGAGGATACTCAACTTTTTCATTGTGTAAGACCTCAAAACAGGTTTATAGTTAAGTTTCAGTGAATCTGGAGGAAACCTTGGAATCTAGTTTTTCTCTTGGGTGCTTTGAACAAAGTCAAGGATTGTTCGAGGTTGCACAGCTAAGGCTGTTGGCTCTTAAAAACTTCCTTGTAATTGTATCTAATTCTTCTCTGTGTTCTCACCCTGCAGCCGACGACATTCCTCAAGGCGCAAACTGCTGCAATCTTCAATGGGTGACTAAATGGGTGGACTACTCCAACAAGTACGGCTTTGGCTACCAATTGTCTGATCACACCGTGGGAGTTCTCTTCAACAACGGCACTCACATGAGCCTCTTGCCAGACAGAAAGTATGCACCATTCTATGCTTTCACAACACTCCACCTTCAGTTTGACAGTTATTAGTCACTGCATATAATGAAGATGGCTTGTTAGAGCATGCTGTAGTACATAGAGCTACTTTGAAGAACCTGTTAGTGGTTTGACAAAAGTATGAAATTGAAGGGAAGGCTTGGCTTGTTAAATCTGAATACATTATGGTTTCTCTGTCAGAAAGAGAGCAAATCACATGAATTTCAGTCTCAATTTCAGCCGTGTTTTTACTGACAGCTTAAGAACGATATTTTTAGTCAAGAATAACGTCAGATTTTAAATGTCAAGGAAATCCATTTATGTTTGGTCCATTTATGTGGTGTTTATGTGAGTGGTTGCGTAACTCTGTTTATCTCCTCTGTTTCTCCAGGACCATCCATTACTATGCAGAGCTGGGCCAGCGCTCTGTCTTCCCCACTTGCGAAGTTCCTGAACATTTTGTGGGCCAGGTGACTGTGCTCAAGTACTTTTCCCACTACATGGAGGAGAACCTCATGGACGTAAGTAAACCTCTCTATTCCCCCACTCCTCTGTCTTGCTATTATGTTTCTTTTGTCTTTCCACCCCCTGAAGCATTAGAAATGGTATCTGTCATGTTGCAGCCTGTCTAATCCTTCTGTGTTGCTCTTTGGCTCTCTCAGGGCGGGGACTTGGGTAGTATGACAGATGCACACATGCCTAGACTCTACCTGCTGCAGTGGCTCAAGTCCGACCGCGCCCTCATGATGCTCTTCAACGACGGCACTTTCCAGGTAAACACACACGCAGGAAACACAGCCGTTGCTGGGCACGTTCAGAGGAGTTTAGCTGCAGCGCAACAGTATCCAGATCAACAGAGGAGAAGGGAACGGATCATTTGCAATTGTCTTTTACCAAAAATTGGTAGAGAATAAACGAAAGCTGTTTTTTTCTCCATAGATCAACTTTTACCACGACCACACCAAGATCATCCTGAGCTGCCAGAGGGATGAGTACATACTGACATACATCAATGAGGATCGTGTCTCCAAAACCTTCAAACTGAGCTCCCTGCTGACATCCGGCTGCCCCACCGACCTGCGCGAACGCATGGTGTACTCCCTCAACATGCTCCTGCAGAGATGCAGCTGAATCCACAATAATGTGTTCTGGATGGTGATACACAAAGAAATCTGCGCATCGTGCTACTGCAGCAGTGCTGCAGTGGATCCAGGATTCTGAAGGAATCTGTGTGGGAAGGACGAGTTTGAGGATGGACCGTTGAAGACTTAATTAACATTCCCTCACTGTTGCACCTTCATGACTCAGCAGAGGTGCAGCTGAAAAGACAGAATGAACAGACTGTGGATGTGGGGAATGAAATGTAGCACAATGACAGAGGATGGTTAAAGGGCTGATTTGTATGTTGATTGTTGGAGGAGAGGAAAGACTGAATGTGTTGGAACGAGTATGTTGGTACGAATGTGAACCCCAGATGTTTTCTGGCGGGGAAAAAAAGAGGGATATTTCGAAAGTTAAGACAGGCTGGGCTGGCACCAGCTTGAATGTGTACAGTATAGTTGATGCAGTTTTATAGAGGTAATCCATTAACTGATGCTCGACTGTGGAATATTGTAAATGATGTACAGTGTCTGTCAAAGCCGACTCACCAATGCAGAGAAATGATTCGCTAGATGTGTGTGTATGCCACAGAGTTCGGCAGTTTATATGTGTGAGTGAGTGGGAGAGGTGTAACATCACACTAACTTTTAAAACTGTGATTTGTTCTCTTTAATGACGGATGGACTCAGCACATTGAGCTGGGAACTGGATGGATGATGTGAGGGGGAGGAGAGAGGGGGAGAGCATTACATTTAAAAAACAGTACCAGGGGACTTTTAAGGATCCCTTAAGAGCCATTATCACCATGGTAGAAAATGTGCTAAATAACTTATTGTGTAAAAAAAGTGCAGTATTTATTTATTTAATAATAAAGAGCATTTTGTAAAAAAAAAAACAACCTTTTGAGTGCTTTGTCTTCTCTCGAGTGTTTATACCCATTTTTATTTTCAGACACAATTTTCTCTCGGGCTGCTTGAAGAGTTATTAGATGTTTACTGTTATTGCATTTTCTGAGTCTGAAGCCTGGTATTGAAGGAATACTTCACCCATAAAATGACTATTTGTGAAGAAAACTTTCTCTTGCATGTCTCCATGGAAAACAGCAAACATTGGTTTATTGATTGATTGGGGGCACCATGGTGGTGCGGTGGTTAGCATTGTCCCCTCACAGGAAGAGGGTTCCTGGTTTGTACCTGGGGTGGGGGGTTTGAACCCCAAGGTGGAGGAGTTTGCATGTTCTCCCCATGTCAGCATGGGTTTTCTCCAGGTGCTCCAGTTTCCCCCCCACAATCCAAAGACATGCAGGTTCATTGGTGACCCTAAATTGCCCATAGGATTGAATGTGAGCATGAATGGTTGTCTGTCTCTATGTGTCAGCCCTGTGATAGTCTGGCGACCTTTTCCAGGGTGTACCCCGCCTCACGCTCGATGTCAGCTGGGATAGGCTCCAGACCCTCCGTGACCCCCAACGACATAAGCAGTTATGGAAAATGAATGAATTAAATGATTGACTGGGGACCACATTTAACAACAGCAAAACTACGACCACTAATACTGCACGAGTTGTGTGAGAGTATGTTAACAAATCATTGATACAGTCTTGCTGTTGTTGAAGGTGGTCTCGAATCAATTCATAAATCAATATGTTTGCATGTGACGCATGTGAGAAAAAAAGTCTTCATAAATTCAAGGTATGACTAATTGATTTACAAATGGTCATTCTATGGGTAAGGTATTCCTTTATGGTCTTTTAAATGCATTTAAACAAACCTGCAAATGGCTTGTGTCCTGGTTGTATTTGCAATTAGCAGTTCATTAGTTCATGTACTGTACAGTGTGATGATAATTTGATTAAACCACACTCATATCTGTGCAATGGCCCAAGTCAAAGCAAGTATTTCATCTTTAAACATCAACAGGAAATGGGCACAGAGAGAGATGGATACATGATAGAGGGCATGTTTACAGTGAAGTTGTTTACACTCTGGTTCAGGGCTCCGTCTTTGTTAAGTTTTCCTCTTCAATGATAAATGGAGGATGGCAAAGACTGTTCGACGGGGCTGACCTTGTCTCGCACAAACAGGCGCACGCGCGTTACTTTGCATACAAATAAGGGCACTCATCGACAGATAGGCCAGCTGGGTGGCTCGGAAGTACAGATGGAAAAGACAGCCAAACAGTGACATGTGCAGCTAGAAGGAGAGCCTAATAAAATGACAGGCTGTGTCGTACTATGTCAGCAATTGCATCAGAGCTCTCGAGGCTAGTAGTCATTCTTAGACATCCTTTCACATTCACTGACTGTAACCATGGAAACAAGCAACCACTGACCAATTTAGTGGGAAATCAATGAAAGCTTCGTAAAAGACATCTGGCACAGCTTCTCCCTGCTAAAAGTCAGAGCTCATGTCCTGACACACTTGTGCTAAAACTGTAACTTCTGCCACTGATTAGCTGATTCCTCTCTCTGTTCTCCACACGTGTATCTGATCCAGCTGTCTGTTGAACACCTCTTCACCTTCCGAAGCTTATGTAATGATGGAAGTTAAACATGGATGTTTGAGTCATCCCTTTGGATGTTCACAGAATATCTGTGCTCTTCATAGTTCAATAATGAATGCCTCATGCATAAACATACCCACACAGACAGGAGCAGAGCAGGAAGTAGCCTACAAGAAGAAGGAGCAGGAATTATTCATGACGACACCTCCCGGTCTGAGTGTGCGTATTTTGACAGTAATGGACCCTGGAATGGACGCTTCAGTCGGACAGAAATAGATTTGGTTGTTGATGTGAATTTTTCTGGCCTTTACGGGCATTTTTAGCCCTGGTCCTAACATCTGAAAAGGAGTGCAGCATCTCCAGCAGATGGATGCAATACGATGAACTAAATTAATAACAGCCTGCTGCTTCTTTCCAAGCCAGCGAAAGGAAAAGTGACCATTTCGCTGAGGTTACGTGAGGGAAAGCATTCCCTTCAGCCTCTTTAATGATTACTGTAAGCGAAAATTCAGGGTAAGTCAGGATCTCTTCTGTGAGTCAGCAAATGTGAGCAGATCATCTTTATTGGCCTCATGGGAACTTTCTACATGTCCGTAAGCAAAACACGTAGATGAGCTAATTAGAAAACCCTGTGGAGTTCAAAGAGCAGAGAGTGCAAGTTCACTCGATGTTCTTAGTGTCACTGTCTTGTTATAACACTGCCCGCTTTCAATATCACCCACACAAAGCTGCTGTTCCTTAGCAATGTCACGTTGACAGTGGGAAAAAGTCTTGTGCACGCAGACAGACTTAGCTCTGGAATGAGTCTAAGCTGGAGTGACAAAGGGAATCTTTATACCTCAGCTTCTATCATGAAGCTCTCTGCAGGCAGAGGAGTGAGTCAGTTTGGTATTAAAAGTGATAGTAGGCATATTCTGCCAGAGAAAAAAAGAGAAAAACACGCACTTTGATATGTGCACACACTGGGATGCACTTCTGGGATTAGAAGGCCTTTGCATATCAAATGTCAGCACTCCTCCTCCTACTATATGGACAAAAACAGATGTACTGTAGAGGGAGCTGGGATGACTGTAGCATTGCCCATTCTCTGCTGTAGCCTACGGTATCGACCGGAGAGATGAGCAATGCACAGAGTTCAACCTTACAAAGTTGCCACTACAAACATTAGTCAAATAATGTAGTCTTACCTACAAAAACATGTTTAAGCATGTAAGAAGGTGTATGTTGGTTTCTCGGTGTATTTGGTTTCTTCCAGGTGTTCAGATACGTATGATGTTGAGAATGAGTCATCAGGTATAATGTTGTGGCCACTTTTGCTTAGCAGTGTAGCCGTTTATGCTTCTTTGTCTGATATGTGTCATTTCCTACAATCAGCTCTCTTAAACGTTTTCCCTCTTAAAAATAGAACCTACAATATTTTTTTTGTTTTGCTCATGGATCAAAATGTCCTGGCAAGTCTGCGTCCAACTCTAATAAACACAGCGAGGGCCCTCAAGTTTAAACCATGAAAGGGAATCACTTAGCATTTGTTAATTAGGATGTTAGCTTGCTGTTAGTCTCCACATCAGGTGGTCAGGTTTCTGTTTGTAGTCTGATTGTAGACAGAGTAGTATTGACCAATCATGTTTGAGCTGGCTTTGGTTGCATGGGGGTAAACAGTCTACGTGGAGAGCAAATGCATTAGCCAAAATGCAATCTCTGAACCAATCGGTTACAGTCTGGCAGGGATTTAGCCTTGGACCAAGACGTTCATTGCGTCTTGAAAACGAACCCCGTTTTTCGTGTGGGGGTTCCCGGTCTAGACCGATTCACGTCTCCATAAACTTTCAAATCAAACATGTAATGTACTCACCTCATAGGCACAGATGTTAGGAAGGTGTACGGGGGTTGCCGTGTGTTTGTATATCCGTTATTGTTCAATAAACATGCATTTTATCTCGGGATGTCTTGAAATTTTCTTCACTCCTTCTTCGTCCTGCAATGAATGAGTGCACCGGCTTTCTACTGCGCCACAGCGCCACAATAGCGGTTGGGAGGTGTACTACCAATGTGCAATACACCTCCCAACCGCTTTAGTGGTGCTGTGGCGCAGTAAAAAGCCGGTCCAGACCGGGAACCCCCACACGAAAAACGGGGTTCGTTTTCAAGACGTTCATGCAATGAACAACTTCAACATGCTGTCTAGACGGCAAAACATGTCACGGTGTGGACGTCTTTCACAGTTCCAGAGGAAAACAGGATTGCACCGAGGGTCTGATCTACAACCGCCCGACAGATTAGACACTGTGCTGAGGGACTGTCTCCACAGTGTTAGCACAAGCTAAGTAGCAGCGGCTAACATCCAACACAGAGCTTTTTAAAGGCTCAACTCTGCTGCTAGACTTATTAAAGGAGAAGTCCGGTAGTTTGCACTTTGAGCCCCATTTCTGCGTTGTTTATGATGAAATAGTGGACCAAAATAAGACCAAAATTTTGATGATTGCTCCTTTTTCGGAGAATTTGGCTTTGGAGTTTCATGGCTTTGAAAACGATCGTTTAGGGTGGTTTTAAGACAGATTTACACATGGCCATAGACTGTATTGTTAAGCCAGGGAAAGCCAAATTCTCCAAAAAGGAGCACTCGTCAAAATTTTGGTCTTAACCACTCTATTTCATCATAACCAACCCAGAGATGGGGCTCAAAGTGCAAAATACCGGACTTCTCCTTTAATAACCTCCTTTTTAATGTGTGAGTTGAATCAATAGCGCATCACTATTTTTACTTTACAAAATATGTCCAAAATATATGAACTAAAATGGAAAGTGTAGTTTTTAGAGGTGGTTGTTTGTGCAGAAATGTGCACAGCTGTCAAAGGAATGAGCAGCGCTTTACAATAAGAGATATAAAAAAAATACCCAGAGACTAAATCATGTCAGACTGATAGCCAATCAGTTCAGAGACTTGTAAGTAACCACCTCTGCACGAGTATCTATTATTCTTGTATCTGTCATCCGGATATCCGCTGCCCTCACTGAAAGCTGATGGGTTCCGGGGTTGGCTCGCAGCATATGAAGCCACACTGTAGTGCAGACAGGAACTGGAGTCACATGTTTCATATACCATCCATTGTGAGCTCAGGGACACTCTCTGTCAAGCTTACTCAGACTCCTCTCAGAGCATCATGAGCCAAACTAAGATGTGTATTGCTGCAATGAATGGTTAAAACCTCAACATGAGGGTCCTGTTTAAAACACACTAATGCAAGGCTCCATTCAGCACCTAAATTTCTGGACTTGGTGTTTTATTAAATGCATGTAGCCACTGGAGATTTTCTTTATTCAGACATTAATTGCACGTGTCGGAATAACTCAACTGGAGAGACCTTAAATGAACCGTTACACACAGCCGTCGTCACATTGCTGCTGGATCGCTGCAAAAGCTGTCATGTGCAGCGGATGAGCATCACGGGCAAACCGTTATAATTGAGTGATTTTATTTTTTTGGTTCAGTTTCTATGATATCAGATTGTGTTACGTCTCCTCCAACCGCTGCAGTAGAAAATGTGACTTTCTCCAAATGGGGTAGCGACCTGCTGATGTCTTTAATAAAAACATCACATGGTTGTGTGTGGGCAGACAAAGGACAGAGATTAGACGGAAGAGGGAGAAATGAGAAAAACTCTGCATGAGCTGCCACAGCAATGAAAAATCCACACATTGACCTTTTTCAGCCGTTTCTCGTGAGTAGAAAATTTAAAACCCTTATACAGTACAATATAATGGCCATGCCCTTACAGTTGTAAATCCATAGTTCTGTATGGTAGCAGAAGCAAAACCCGTCTCTGCCCCTGGAATTTGAGCTTTTTGGGTTAGAAACCCTGTGGGAAGCAAAGCATGTCCAAAACTCCTGCAGCATCAACCTTCACATCCTGTCATTATAGCATAGTAGTTTTACAGATGATCATTGAAATGCAGTGGGTTGGGAGATAATTACTGTTTGAGCTCTTCTTTGGAAGAGCTGCAATAAAGTAGAAATTGCATTCCAGCCATACCAGCAAATGAAAGGGTGTGCTGCAGTGACTTTCTGAAGTTCCCTTTCTCATAGTCAAATTCCACTTTGCAAAGTTTCAACTTGTCTGAGAATATAGCTTCTTCTCAAGGATGAAATTAGTCATGATTTATTTGTTCCAACACATTTATTTTCAAAAGCAGCTCTAAAATCTGCACGAAAGTTTTTAAACTTGCAAACCTGTGAGATAATACTAGTTACTTTAGCATCAGAACATTGACAGCAGCTTCTGGCACAGTGCAATACATCTCTGTAAAGGTCCAGTGTGTAGGATTTAGGGACATATATCGGCAGAAATGGTATATATTATACATAACTACCGTAAAACCTCAATTAAAACCCTAGTCCCCTTTACTAGCCTGGTGTAGCTACACATTTTGACAAATAAAGGCCTGTCTCAAATAGAGGCCTGGTCTGGTTGCCAACCAATTTATTTTTATAGAAGGTCTTTGGCTGTATAAAACTGGATTATTGGCTACCCACTTCAGCTAACATTAGTTAGCCGTTTAGATCACACATACAAATATGAATGTTCAAACTTGTCAATATGGAGATGCTACACATTGTTAGCTAGGTTCAGTGCATTTTACTGAAACCATGAGCACCACAGAAGACCCTATTTCATTCAGATTTACAAGCATGATGAAAATAAGTGGTGACTCCCTACCTCTGAAGTTATTAATAAGTCAGAATATGTGTCCATTCCTCGATTACCTGGTAAATTATTCATATTCCTTTAATATATAGCTAATGTAACACATAATAAATATGTTATTCGAAGCCTAATTTTTATACAAGTAATATTCATATTGGTTCAAATAAACAATTTGGTCATATTTCCCATCTTCACTGAGCAAAAGTTTTTTTTTGTAACAGGAAGAAAAGACATGTCCCAAATATGGGCCTGTTGAGTTCAGTGCAAATAATGGCCCGGGCTATTAATTGAAGTTTTACAGTGTGTTTTCATTACTTTACAATCACCTGAAAATGAGAGTTGTTTTGTTGGCTTAGAATGAACCATTTATAATAACATATGGAGCGGGTCATCTTCTACTGCCCCATTCTTACCCCCAACCCATCAAATACTGAGGCTTTGTCAGTGATGTCGGCGTCATATACCGACGCACAAAGGCACCCCTCTCTGCTGTATGATACGCCCCACGCATCGGCAGTTTGTAATGCCGCCAGTAACTACTGTAATATAAAGAGTTATAAAGTCCATATAGGGTGGGTGGGGTGGGGGTGTGAATGGGTCCAGCAAACTCTGGACTTTCACTTTCATTTCTCTTGTAAATTTTAAACCAAGCCATGATGTCTTTTTCTAAACCTAACCATGTAGATTTGTTGCCTAAACCTAAGGAAATCAAAACAAAGTCTTTGACCTACATTTTCAATTTATTTTGAAAGAGACTGTATGCGTTTAATGAGCACAAACCGAACATTTTAGTTTATTTTGAAAAGACACAATGCATGTAACAAGCGTAAGTTGACATGCTGTCCCTTGACGTCTAAAACTGATGCAGGAGGGTACCTAATGTGAAGCAATTAGATGTGTAGGCCCACTGACAAAGTGTTGGTATTTGACAGGTTGGGATGAGAACATGTTGCTTCAACAGATTCCACCATTTGTTTCTACAGTAGCCCAGAATGGACAAACCAAACACTGGCTCTAGATAGGTCCAGCTGTGTTTTCACCTTTTTGCACCTGCCAGTGTGCTTCTCCTACATGCTTGGCATACAGGATAAGTTTTGCAACCTCACTGCTAGATACTTCTAAATCCTACACACTGCACCTTCAACTTTTAAACTTAAAACTTATATTTACATTGATTTTGCACACTCACTCCATTTTGTATGCATGCAGGAGTTTTATGTCTACAAAGTTCATGCTTGAGTCACCAGGAGAGAAAAATGTGTGGTCCTCCTCCCATTGTTCCATCACACTAACTGTTACAGACACGTGTTCCAAGGGCTATTTAAGCCGAGCAGTGTCGGTGTCACTAAATGTGGAAAGAAAGGCATTTAGCAAAGATCTGTGGAGTGTGGCGAGTGTTTAAGTACAGCCCTGCCTTGTGGAGGGAGGAAACTCCAGAGGCTTCAAAGGAGCGTTTCAATCCCGTGACTCACAGTAGAGATAGAAGGACAAAGCAAATCCTACAACACACACACATACACATCATCTCCCTTTGGATTTAGGTGGGGCTGTGTTTTTCAGGGAGTTCAGCTGAATGTTAATGTCATCTTTCGATTCATGCTGGCACTTCACATTCCGTCATCTCTGCTTAACACAGTATGTTCTTTCACAACAATAGTACAATATGTAAATCATGTACATAAATATGTGTCAAATGGATTGCTAGCAGTTACAAAGTTGTTGACAAAGGTTATGGCTTCATTCCGTGCTTAAGCTTTCACAGTGTCGTAACTTGCCCACGCAATTAAATGCCAATAAAACTGCAAATTACGTATTAACAGCCCTCCTGAGTTAACCCCATGTGCACTGTGAGGCTCTACAGGAGTTTTTCTACTTTGGTAATGTTGTGTTTTGTTTGTTTATTTCAACAAATCCCTTATTTATTAACCATACACAAGCATAAAGTTTGAAAAGTTTTGACTACCATAAAAATTGTGTAGAGATTGTAACTGAAAGGTCTCTGCCACAACCTGTGCACCTTTGGCATTTCTCAGAGCCAGCAGTAACAAGCCTCGGTCTGGTAAATGCCAAAGGTAGTGTTATCCAGGTTGCTGTTCTCCCAGCATGCACAGGACAGATGCAGGGGTGGACACATGGTCTGGCTTCTTGATGTCAGCTGGGGGGAAGATGAATCTCCACAGGGTCGACGTTAAAACTTGGATGATGCTTCAGAGTGCTGGCATTTCAGGACACACACTGACACGAAAACATTTTCAAAGCAAGTTTTCTATGAGGAGCAATTTATGTTCAGTTGAAGGTTTAGTGTGGCAGATAAACACAAACATCTGGCTCCTCTGTGACGTAACCATTCGAATTATTAACATGTTGTCACATGCCGAGTATCAGCTGAATGTTTTCGCTGGGAAAAAAAAAAAAATCCTACCTCTTATTACGCAGCTGAAACTGCTCGAAGACTGACTGAATGAAATGTTCTTTCATTGTGATGCACACAGCAGATTCAGTGCAATCATGTCTGTTCAACATTATTACTGCCCTCTCTGTGCGTCTAGGTGCTGTCATTCATGAAAAACTCTCCGCCTGCTTCAGAGTGCAATAAAAAAAGATGTTTAAATGCCAGGGCAAAGAGGAAACCGGAGAGTCTGGCATGAGGTTGGCGTGGTACGACAGCATTTCCGGGGGATTCGTCTGACAGCCCCATCAAAGAGCCAATCAATGCATCATTTCTGATAATAGATCGGCAGTCTCCACTTGCTCTGCCATTGAGCTGAGTGGGAGACACACTACTGTTTCCATGGCAACTGGTATTCTCATCCTCGCCCGCACATAAACACCCAGCTGCAATTTATTTGGCCACTCTTTTTTAGTCATCCTGGATTGCGTTCATACTTTCTCAGTTAGGCGTTGTGGTCGTATTATTTCATTAAATTGAAGAAAAGTTTCCCAGTGTGCATTTGTAACACTGGTTATTCTATTTGAAACTGAATGGACTTCCTGCATGCACAACATTTGAATCATTCAACACCTGGTGTTGCAGAATGTCTGCAGGTACAAGCCAGAGAGCAGCATTTTAAAATCTACCCTATTGTGTACAGAATAGCTTGTTTTCACAGTGTAGTGCCACCTGAATTTTGAGGATTTTCGGTGCTGAATACATAGTTTGCTGCTCACATTTAAATGATTTCTCTTGTTCTTAGTTCCACCTTTCGGACGAGGCTATTTGTTGCCATTACTTGCTTTGTCTTAGTTTTGTTTACCAAAGACTGTCTGCTGTATTGCTTTCGTTTCATGTCACTGTTACTCTCCAGAAACCCACAGGAAGTGTCCACCCAGATAAAACCATTGCAAAACATGTGGCTATACAAACATTATTATCACACTCGTGTCCTTTCATTTTAATCATGATTTTACCCAGCACTACAAACACCACCAAAAACAAGTTACCAACAATAACTATCTAATATTATAACTATGATAAAAAGGGTAAAAGTCAACTCATTTGTGATAAATTGTGACAGATAACATCTGTTTATAAGATTCAAGTTATGTCTTTTTTTCTAGCAGCTAGAATTAATAAGGTATAGAGTGGAGATCTGCTGTCGTGTCTGCTTGTTACAGAGATAATGAGCTGCAGCATCTGCCATGGCATTAATGAATGACTGCGAACACGCAGGACTGATGTGTACATGCGTCTATCGGGGAAGAAAAAAAAAACTGCAACAAGCAAAATGTGACACAATCACTGTTGACGAACTGTCAGACCATTTACTGTTAACCATTCGGCAGGACAATAGCTGTTTTCACTGTTTGTATTCCTTTCAGGGGAAGTGAACGGGAACACATCCGACTGGATATCCTCTGTTTTGGCCTGGCGGACGAGATGGGAACAATAAGCTGGATCAGTTTAGGGCTGTAAGGAGAAGGAGGAGGAGGAGGAGGAGGAGGAGGAGGACAAGATGTACGACAAGGATCCCCAGTGTAATAATAGGACTATTAAGTGTAATGGAAAGTAGGATCATAATAAGCATCTCTACAAATCCTTAAAGTTAAATATGGTGTGGGAGACAAATAAGAAGAGAGTCAAAACAACAACACAGCAGATGTTTATTAAATGTACTGACAAATGAAGATTCAATACTTCATTGCCACATCAACATGGTGGATTGGATTTTGTTTTGGTGAGCTCCCTTACAAAGAGGCAAAGAAAGGCAAATATAGTCAAATTACTTACTCATAATGAACATTATAAGCAAAATAAAAACAGACATGTGCTATCCATATTCATAAAATAATCACAAAAGCCTAAAACAAATGGGTAAAATAAGATCCAACATATACAGTGGGTGCACCATAAAAAAACAACAACAGTGACAAAACCCCTTAACAAAACAAAATAGGGAACTAAGCATCACATCAGCCAACCCTTTAGATAGAGGTAATCAAGTGCATTAAAAACATTTGACCTATTTACCTCTTGTTCCAGAGTTGTTCCAGAGAACATACCTCTTCCTGGACACTATTCAAATGCTATTGCCTTCTCCTGCTTAGTTGCTAGACACCTTATACTTATAAAGTGGAAGCAGGAAGCGTCATCCACAAGGTCCAAGGTCCAGTGGGCTGGTGATCTTATGAGTTTTCTACACATGGGGAAAGTAAGGTGTATGCTGGGTGGCTCTACGGGTAAATTTTAAAGGACATGGCAACCATCTCTGACATATCTGAAAACTCTAAAACTGTGATGTTCCATAATTGCAAATAGCAAATTACAATGTAGATTGGCTATAGACATCTGTGACTGATGTATAGTTGCCTGCCATGCTATGTTTGTAATATTAAGGAGGCGGATATGTATACATGTGTATACAGATGATGTCATACAGGTGATGTCATGTCTGATGTGTAAGACTGCGGTTCCCTCAAGGGTCTAACGATACATTTTAAGGGGTTAATCTAGTCACGTGATTTAAAAAAAAACCATGCACAGACAACAAAAAATATGGTTTTTTTTTCCTGACATCTGACAAGAAGATTATTTAGATATATTTGCTTTTTCCTTGTGAAATACTAGACACTTTAATCAATGTTTTTTTGATTTAAGTCTTCTCATATAAACATTAGGGCCATACTTTGTGACTGAAAGTCACAGTATTTCATTATAAAAGGTCACAAGCCAAAGTGTTGAGGAACTGCAGGTGTAAAACTGCCATTAGGGAACTCTATTTAACATATTGTTCTTTTTTTAGGTATAGGTAAAGTACAGAATATTTTTTATTAACCATTTTACTTGCTTAGATATTTCAAGCTTAAACTACAAAGACTCTGACCGCCACTGACATTAAGATTTTAAAATGACAGAACATGGTCAGTTAACAAAATGTAATATAAAAATAAATAGTGGCCACTATGGAAATTTTTTGGTAATTAAAAAAAAGTCAATTTCAAGAGAGAAGTCATTCAGGTTCATTAAATTTGCCACACGATGTAAGTTAATGTTTAAAATGTATGTACACAAAGCTTTGTTTTGTTTCTGCAGAGTCTATTTTAACACCCATATAGGGACTTTCTTTCTGCCTCACAGATGAGTTTGCTTTCCGTGCCGAGGAGCAGGTGTTGTCATGGACTGTGAAACACCGCTGAGTTCACCTGTGTGACTAGTACCCCGGCTAAGTGCAACAGCACAAACAGCTTGACTCACTCTCACTTCAGAGAGATATAATGACTGTCTATAACACAAGTTTTGTCTGTGCATCTGTGTGTGTGTCAACTAAAAGCCCACCTGCAGACGCAGCCTTGACTAACACCTTGTAAATGTAGCTGCAATGTCACGTGCATTGGCAAGGATTTGCACAAACAGGTTGACTGCAGCACGGTGAATCAGTAGAGCTAAACCTCAGCCTTGTCACTGTGGAGCTGTCATGTTTTCCTGTATGTTTGTGGGTTTTCCCCCTTTATTTTTTTCTTCAAGTTCAAAGACACACAGTGCACATAAACACATAACTCTAAACTCTAGATGTGATTGTAAAACATCCTTTAATGTTCTGCTGACCTCTCGTAGGCTGTAAGAAGCTGTGAAAGGTAACAAAGTACATTTTAAATGCTGTGACTGTGCAAAACACTTTATGTTTCCAATATTTTACTTTCTTAATTCACTACATTTTTTCAGCTGTTCCTTTTTACTTTGCAGATTATGATTTCATGAATGATTTCATGCCACAAGATGAGCTGTTAGAATGTAATCCATCACTGTAGACTAAACTCAACACTGTTTAACTCCATCTCCACCAGCTACAACATTGAAGTGCTGCTTACATTTTAGTGAATTAGCAATAATGAATATTAAAATTTGATACTTAAAGCAGCTGAGCGGAACTTTTCGTTTTCGTTGATTATAGCGCCCCTTTGGTCGAAGCGGTATGACACCCACAGCCTGGTGTCGTAAAATTCCGACTGCAGCCGGCAATTACCGCATGCATTTGTTTTGGAGAGCGAGAGGATTAACTAACGTCAGGTCAGTCCAAGTAATTAGTGGAAACAGCAAAATTACTCAGTAAATTCTCCTGTCGTGTTTCTGTTCTGATCTAATCTAATCTGTTGTGTATTTTGAGCTACTAAGGCTACCGTAGTAGTGTGAGCCTCAAGTTATTCTGGGTAATGTAGTAACCGTTGTTGTGCTACTGGAAACAATGAGAAGCAGCCGTGTACGTTCGGTGTAAGGAGGAATAAACAGTTAACAAGTCATCTGCTGAGTCCGCATTATTATGTGAAAAGAATACTCCGACGATTTGGGAGTTATGCCCTTTCTCTATCATTTTCATATTGAGACAGCGGTTAGCATGGCACTTGTAGGGGGTCAGTACATCTTGCGCGGAGGGATACACCGGTGAGCAACAGCTGCAGCTGGCTCTGGGACAGGTACGCTAGGTCACTCGGTAAAAGCAAACAAAGAGACGACACGGACGATATTACTCACCCGACTGAAAGCTGTCCATCAGCTCCTGCAGGCCTGGGGCGTTTTTTCCAGTTCATCTTAGGAACATGAAAAAAGTTTCAATCACGCCAGGATTAGTGATTGCTGCAATGTTTTCATTCCTTGTGATGCACTCTCTGCGGCGCTTTTCCTCCTGATGATATATCTCCCCAACGATGGTAGCACCAAGTCCCATTCTGTGCAGCAAAATGGGAGCGGAGGATTCAACCTCTCGTCTCGCCCGCTCAGCATCCAACACATGGAGTTCCTCATCTGTGTACTCCGGCTCAAACAGTTATGGCTCTGGATCTGTGTCCGCTACAAGAAACTCTTCAAAATCGCGTTCAAAGTCATCCATTGCGGCTACTATAGTCCGGAGATATCGCTAGGCTAAATAAACAGCTGAGTTTTGTTTACAAGCTACGTTTGTGCCTGCCTGCTCACCGGTGTATCCCTCCGCTGATCACAGCGCAGGACGTACTGACCCCCTATAAGCGCAATGCTAAACGCTGAGACCCAGCCACTGGACGTACAGACACAAAAAAGATATCGATCATGTTGTCTCAATATGAAAATTGTAGAGAACGGGCGTAACTCCAAATGGTCGGAGTATTCTTTTATGTGAAGATACACAGTGAAGACATAACATAATCCTAACACAGCAAAGCTGTTACCTGCAGCCTTCACTTGCAAAGCTAACGCTACTAACGTTAGGTCAGTCTAAGTAATTAGTGGAAACATGCTAACATGCTAACGACCCGAGCGAGGCTACGCTAAATAGCCATATAGAGAAAGGCTTTTTTGTCGCTGTTGGGTTCAAATAAATATACGGATCTTCAAGGGGGGGGTGATACGAACCAGGGACAGTTTTATAAATGGTAAAAAGTTCCGCACAGCTGCTTTAAGTACATTTTGCGCATAATCTTCCTGCTGAAAAGATGGTATTTTCATAGGTTTACGCTATCTATGCAGTAGAAACATGCAAATACTTTTGACCTGGCTCTGTGGCCAGAAAACGCAAAAGGAAAAGGACTGTGGCATTTGTTTTTTGCTCAAGAGGTAGAAAACCTACAATGCACTGCACTGCACAGACCAATAAAAGCTCCTGCTGGTGAGTGATGTAACTTTTCCACAGGAAGCAAAATGGTGGCCAGCTGGTAACAAACAACCTGGAAGACAGCCGAAAGGTGAGCTACAATAAGTGTCTGAAAACATCTGAGATGAGAAAATGGCGACACAGTAACAGAGTCTGGGTTCTTGTTATATCAGCACTGCTTAGTTTTACTGTCAGATCTCAGTATTTTCAGCCTTTGTTTTTTACAGTATAGGATGCTGCATGGGACCCACGTCTTGTTCACCAGTTCTCATATTACAGCTAAACAATGACTCAAATACATTTCTGAGGAAATTTTAGGCAAGAAATAGGCAATATAGTGACAGAATTTTGGTTTATATTTGATCAGTACTGCCTAGTTTAACAGTTTGATCTGAGTTTGATTTGTGGGGCGGGTCTCTCCATTGATCCACTTCAATTTATAGCTGTGTTTTGAATCGCACACTTTTTCTTCTTACTTTTAATATGTAGGGGAGCTGCCCTTACAGAGTATGCACAGATGCATGCAGTAAGCACACAATCAGAACATACTACTTCATCATAACATTGCACCCTGAACTTTGACCCTCTTGCTCATATGTCCATTCATTTGGAGATTTAACCAAATTTGTCAAGCTAACTGAAGAGGGAGATCAACTAAGGAACCTATAGTTTAAGGTTTGCTTGAGATCAACCAGGAGAGCACTGCTGTTGGTACTTTGCAATGTGTGTAGTTTTAACTTTTAATTTCCAACTGCGGGATGGTGGAGCAGTGGTTAGCATTGACGCCTCACAGCAAGAGGGTTTCTGGTTCAGCGTGGGTTTCCTCCAGGTACTCCTGCTTCCTCCCACAGTCCAAACACATGCAGGTTAATTGGTAACTCTAAATTTCTCATAGGTGTGAACGTGAGTGTGAATGGTTGTTTTTCTCTATGTGTCAGCCCTGTGATAGTCTGGTGACCTGTCCAGGGTGCACCCTGCCTTTCGCCCCCTGTGTCAGCTGGGATAGGCTCCAGCCTGCAACCCCCAACAGGATAAGCGGTTACAGAAAATGAATGAATGACGTAATAACTGCATACACTGTAGATTCAAATATTCATGGCGGCAAAATTACATATGCATTTCTCTGTTATTGTTATTTTCATTTTGTTGTTGTTAATCTTTTTGATTATTTTGTTCACTCGACTGATTAATTAATGAATTACTATTTGAGTGGTCATCAGACTCTTGAGTGCGCTGTCATCCATCAGTGCGGCTTCTGACCATGGTTCTGACAGCTGTCAATGAGCTGTCAAGCTGTCATCTTTTTGCGGCTCAGTCGATGTGACGTATTGTCCGTGGAGCTGAGGATTGCGGGTCAGAATAGCACGCTGCAAAATGTGACATAGTATTTTTGGCATACTTGTTGACATACTATGTGCTTGGGCCTACTTAATATTTTTCTGGCACACTAAACAGCATGGGTATTGGAATGTACAGATTGTGTCCATGGCTGGCATTCGAAGATGCGGAAGTACAACCTGTAGTTTGAGCAACAGCCCTGGAGCTGGGAGAGGAGCAAGGAGATCTGGGAACTGGCAAGATGGAGGGAAGTTCACTATAGTTCATTTACACATACTACCCACATTGTTACGATACAAAACTAGTTGAAAATCGGCAAAGTGTCCCTTTAACTTTAAATTTAATTGTTACCTGTAATTGGGTATATGTATAGTGTGGTATTCTTACTTTTATCTAAGAAAAGACTGAACACGTCATCTGTCACTGAGTAACAGTATAATTACCACTGTGTATCCACACTGTAATGATAGTGCTGAGAGAGGTGGGTGTTTGTGGACAACTGACTCACCTCTCTGTCTTCATTCACTAAACACACATGCTGTGTGGACCACCTATGGCCTGAATAGGAATACACAACTGTAGAAAATATAAGAATGGATTTATGTTCATTATTAGCTGGGATTTTGTTGAGAAGAGACTATAGCGCTTTGCAGAGATAATTCCAGCTCACTCAGCTATCAATAATTAAATAGGAGGGGTAGAAACATTTTCTTTGACTCCCCTTTAAAAGCACAAATACCTGCTGCATAGAAAACCATGTCCAAAAGCATTTGCAACAGTAGGAGCATGTCCAGACATGCCTCAGAGGGCAATCCTTAAACCTCCCATATCAAGAATGAGGAAGATACTTTGTGTAATTGGGCAATCTCTGTGCCTTTCTGTGCTTCTAGCTGCAATCTCCCTCTGCGATCTACAGGCAGTAGAGACCATTGTTCATTGTCCCTTATGTTTACTAATGTGAGGATCCACTGTCCAAAACCACGGGAAGATAATGATACCCAGATACCATGTGGAGACGCATGTGTATGTGAAGTCACGGGGTGGGCGCCAGCTATATTCCTTGAAACACGGGGAATTAGATACGATCATCAGCCTAATGCATTTGTCTCAACATCCAGAGAGCTTCAGTAGGAACACACACAGTGAGAGGAAGATATGCTCACAGAAACACACACACATACATACGTCAAAGCCTTTCCTGACTCCATGGACATATTTTTCAACATCAAGGAAGTGCTGCAAAAAGCACTGTAACTGTTGTGATTTTATTTTGTCGCTGCCACCGAAATTCAAGCAGAATACTGAGAACAGATTGTAATTCAAGAAGCAGATTCTCAGTGTTGTTATCTCTGATTCAACACCTCGGAATGAAGGCTGTCACAGTGCATATTTTCATTCACTTCATTAAAAGCTATTGGGTATTTTTATCATTTGATCCTTTTCTTTGTTTTGATTCAGCCTTCATGTATTGGCCCCGGATAGTTTGATGCCACGATAAGACTGGCAGTTTCTCTCATCTGGATCATTCAGATGATGTCACTTCTCCCCAGTCATGAGACAGAAAATCAGATCACATGTTTACACGTCCACTCATGGGAGGTAGACTATTTTTCAGCTGGCAGTAAAACTCAAACTTGAAACTGTAGGCGTATGACAGTCCGTCTCGCTCTCTCTCTCTCTCTTAGTTACTCAGAATAAATAAAATCTTCCCTCTCTGACGCATTGGCTAGACAACACTGTACGACTGACTTCAGCATCAGTGTTTGTGTCACAGCCTCGGATGGAGACATTTTACTGCCAGGGGCCTCAGGGAACTGATGTCTTTAAAAATACATTAGGCTTTTACATCATAAAGATTATGTAAGGCAGGAGAGACATGTTGTATGAGGTAACTTTGTTGTACTGTATCGTCTAAGCCCACAAGCTGTAACACTACACCACCAGCATTTGACAAAAAGTGTGATGAACACAGAACAGTGCCTCAGAGCATTTACAGTTAATGTGTATGACTGATTAAAACTCTACATGGGTTCACTGACAATAAGCGTAGTGATATTAATAATAGATGGGAGCACTTCCTCTGAGATTGAAGTGGAGTTTTTCTCTCTGCTTTTTTAGATTTACTTTGTCCAAGGATCTACTGCTGCAATGTGACATGTCAGTAGACTTTTCCAAATTAAATCTCTGGTATTAAAGGGATAGTTCATAAATGGTATAGCTATTTAGAAGTTTATCTATGTAGAATCTGCAAATAAGTAATCTGGAGGCCCACAGGGCTTGGTATTGGGCCCTATAGATTTGATAATCTCTGCTAAGCATAAGCCTTGAGGGGATCATGTGTTTGGTTGAGTGTGTGGGCGATGTGGCAAAAAATATTATCATGATACCTTTCCCTGTATTCCGTCAATCATATTTATCACGATATATATAATTTGATAATGCTGCCAGTTTAAGAAGTATCCTGATAATGTCTGACACCTGAAGAAACCAAATGATTTTCCAGATTCCCATGGCACTCATCATAAAGCTGGGGCAGAGCAGTTTGAGTCTGCTCCTTTTCGATCGCTTCTCATACAGGGTTACGGCGGCGAAAGAGGACACTATTAATTGCTGTTTTGGTGCAGCCCCGCTAGCGCTACCCACAGTGGCAGAAGTGCTAGGCTGTTGAGCAACACTTGTTGGTGGACTTACTGCAGTTTTGGCCCAGATTTTCATACTCTCAGTGTAGTCACTGGGATGCCACCTTTTCAGGTGATAGAAAAGATTTGTTGTGTTTCCCGTCCTGGTTGGCACCAACTGATGACATATTTTGCAGACCCTCTTTGTCCGTGCATCGTCACCTTTCCAAACTGCTTCCAAATTATCGACATTGTGTAACCTTTTTATCCACAATTTTGTCCATTTTTGAGGATAACGCAAGCTCTTCTTCAGCTTCACCGCCGCTTTGCTCCTCACTTACACTCGTTTTCCCCTCTTTTCGTTACGTCCACGTTACTTTCAATTCCTCCTCACCTTCATCAAACTTTACAATGAAAAATGGACGTGTACAATGACGTACATCCCCAACACTGCAAATTGACTGACAGCTGTCTGCTACATGATACACGGTTTGGATCTATCTAGGTCTATTCATATTGAGTAAAAATGACTATAATTTATCATCGTCATCGACATACATTTTATTGCGATCCTGTGTTGAGATCATTTTATGGCCCAGCCCTAGTGTGTATCCGTCTGTTTGCAGTTAATCTCGCTAACTACTGGACCAATAAGCCTCATATTTTGTTTGCACATTTATGACTTTATGCTCAAGGATCTCTCTTTGCAGTGATTCACAATTGTTAAAAAACCTGTTTTATTACTTGAGCATCTGCAGATTAAATCCACACCTGATATGTTATGATCAACTAAACTTAGGCACAATACCAGATAAATAAATCAATTGTTTTTGTTATGCTGCCTGCCGTCTTAGCTGTAAGGGAGCTGGGAGGGACAATCACACTGGGGCACTTACACATTTGTTCTGTCCTCCACACAGCATCACATCAGGTGTGTTTTGCCTGCCTGATTTTGTTGATTTTAATATTTTCCATGATATTTTCTGCTGGTACCTTAATGAAGTCAGTGGGCTGTGGAGGTTTTGGTCTATTTTAATTGTGCAGCCTACAGGCAAAATTAATACTGTTTAAAGTCCACCTTTGAATGACATGGATCAAAGATTTCTGGCTGTCTTTTAAAGATACATTCATCATCATATTTACACCGTACATATATTTCACATATAGTGCCTGTTCGCAGGAGAAATCAGTCTGCTGTGTTCAACATGCTGTGGCTCTTTCAAAAGCAGATGAGGTGTGTATTTTTATTTGTACCTGGGATGCTTCTGAAACGTGCTGCTGCGCGTCTGCAGGAATTACAGGAGCTGTCGACAGTGGCTGCGTGGCATGTGGATGCCTGGCAGAGATCTGCACACTACTGAGTGCACTTTATAGTTTTATATGATGATATATGTGAGGATTTAAAGATAGACTGCTGCAATCTGCTCTGTTTGCAAATGGCACAAACTTATTTTCATATTTGACTTAGAATAGTTATAATAACAGTGTGAGGTGTTTAGACATGAATTCAGCATCAGATTTAGCAAACTGAAAATGTATTATTGGTAATTAAAAAATGATGTCCCAATATCAGTTGATAGAGTAAAAATAAAAGAGAAATTGAAACCACATTTTTTGGATTATGTACCATATGTTTGCTTTGAGATCATATATACTGTGTGTTACATGAGGACAAAGTCAGCAAAAATCGGTGTAGTTTTGCAAAGCATAAAATGTGTTTCACTTTTGTTTTGTTCACTTTTTCTTCCAGATTTCAGTTATCGTTTGGTGTTGGAAGGAAACATGTAACCGGTGGAATCTAGTGTTGTCTGTGTTGTGCTGATATAAAGAGGCCCAGGCTGTGGATATCTTTGTAGGCGATCTCTGTTTATTCCTGACAGCTGACAACAAGAGGTAAAAACAAAATCCTCAAATACACGTCAAATACAACCATATAACTCGAGCCCCTACACAAAGTAAGTGACACAAGGTTATGTTAGCATAAAATGAACATATAAACACAGCTTAACAGTGATAAAACACAGGAATTACTACGAGAGCAATGTCACTTACGTCTCCCATGGAGTGCAACAGCAAAAGGGGAGAGGCAATTGACTATGACTATGGAGGCATAAACATGTCAGGTAATAACATTACCGACAATACATTTGACTTAGTTACACATATTACTGCTGTATAATCGACCCTGTTACACATGGACATGAGTAATATAAATCTATTGTATACATAACAGGAGATAGATCTATAAAGCAACGTTTTTAATCATTATTTAGTTTGAGAAAATGTATATTAAAGAGTAATTGGATGATCCTATGTTATGTTTTAAACTGTTACTCATCATGTATCAAGGGAAAGTTAACTGGGTGCCCCCTGCTTAATATTTGCGTAGAAATGCAGAGTAATGGCGCCAGGATTTCCACAGTGTGAAGTAGCCACAATTTAGTTTGATTAGCATCAGTGTAGTTATTTTTCCCCGCAGATGTTGTTAGTGTGTCACCGAGGGAGAAAAAATAGAATTTCAGCACGAGGGTGGGCTGAGTTCAGAGTAGTGTGATGTTCGCCGCAAACAGCTAAAAGAAACTGTGTGAGTGTTGTGGAATTATGAGATGAAAAGATTAGCGGAGGAGCGGGGGAGACTGTTGCGACTGGGTAGGGGAATGGAATGACGATGAGGTGACGCAGGAGCCTCGCAGCAGGACCGGTGGTTTCAGACTATTAGCAATCAACTGTCAGAGCACTGGGGAAAACTGCAAGCTATATAGCAAGCCAATTATGGCGAAGCATGCGTGTATAGTGGTGTGTATATGAGTGCATGCATGTGCGTCAGCCAGCGCATGATTATGTTTCTCTGAGGAGCTGCACAACGAGACCAAGCAAGCTGTTGCTAAACAGTCAATTAAGTGATTTCATCTGAAGAAGCACATCATTACTAAGCAAAGTTTGGTGACTCCTAAGTATTATACTGCACCTACCTTCACAAATGGCAGATTGAGATGCCTGGTGCAGATAGGTAAATACAACCATATTACAACACAGCCATTTGGTTGCCAAATTTTCCCCTGTAGTGGGACACACTACATTAAAGTTTTTGAATCAGAGGGGACCTTGTGAATATTAACGAAGGGCGTTAAGAGGGTTTCTTTTGTTTCCTGGAATGGGCTGCGGAGACATAAGTTCATAAAAAGTGCAGCTGTGAGCAGCTTTCGCAAGGCTCTAAAAGACGTCAGCAGAAATGACAGCTCATTATTCAGCTGTGGGACCATTATTACACTCTTCTTCACAACTTCAATAGCCTTTTCTCATGTTTGTGCTGAATCACTTCGACTGCCCAGGAATGAGATGAGAGCTGAATAGACAGCCAGCTGATAAGGAGATTTTCTGCATCACTATCCCAAACATGTGTCCAAAACGCCAGTGGGGTGACACTCAAAATATGCTTATTTATCCTACTGTTAAGTTGTAAGTAATCGTCTTATTGTGGTTGATATATCACTGATCAATGCTTTCCAAATAAATAATGAACAACAATAATTTTTGAAATTCCAGGTGGTATTTGGGGTAAAGCATCTCTTTGGCATAATCCAAGCTAAGAAGTATTTATTGATGACTTAATAAGGCCATCCAGACTATGTGATTGTTATGCCCTCACATGCTCCTAGGTGTCTGGGACGTGCCAGTCTCTAAAACTGGCCTGATATTTATTTGTAAATGGTCCATTTAGAGATGTCGCACTGCCACTCCAGCTGAAATTAAGATGAAAATTACAGTAAAGTGACACAAAGATGTTTTCCAAACAATAGGCGTCTGACCTATATGTTTCTACAGATGTTACATTTGTACATTTCATAGGCATCATATCAACATTTCAAAAGTGACCTAGTTCTGATTACATGTATATGAGTGGATTTTGTCTTTGGGAGGTGGAGAGGATGGTGGATAGTGTGAAACCTACTGTAGGAGAGAGGGCCGCCAAGCTGCAGACATCTATTCCAGACCAACAGACAACGAAACGGGTTGTTTTTAGCAACATCGCTAAAAATGGTACATATTTGTGGTTTGCAGAATTGGAAATGACCAATTTTGGTATTGTACAATTGTATTGGTATCGGTATTGTATTGTATTGTGAACGGTATGGATTGGCACACTTTTTTCCGTTTCCACTATGAAAAGTTGTGGATGGTACCAATGGAACCTTTCTGTACTGTCCCCATTTTTGGTCCCCCCTCTGTTGGGGTACCCAGCACACAGATCTGGTACTAAAAGGTGGAGCTGTGAACACTGCAGTCTGTTGATTGGTCAGTAGTGGACAGTCACTCTGCTCAGGGCTGAGCTGTGGCTGGTTTTGAGGCTCATGTAACCACTGTTCATTCTGTGGAGAGTTTTATTAGTAGACTTTAACAATAAAAGATGTTTTGCTGCCTCTTGCAGCAGCTGTAGTCGGAGATAAAATAACTTAATTCACTGGGCGACTGCCGGTGACTTTTAAGGTGGAACGTTAACTTGTAATGTTACTCAATGCATGAGTTGACGGCGTGAATCCATCAGCACACCTTAAATTTCACTGAAACAGCTTTGATCATTCTATTAGGTTTATATGACACACACTTTTAGTGATGAGTGGATCCTCAAGCATTTATATACATACATGTGGTTTTAAAATGGGGCTCAGACACTAAACATTGGTCTTAACTGCACTCAGTTATGTATCTATAATAATGGATACATTATGTATAATGATTATGTATGCTATACGATAGCATAGGTTAATAGAAAAGCCCTCACTCTACTTGCACAGATAACTGTAGCTGTGGATTGTTGGTGGAACATAAGTGTCTGCAGCTGCAGATCAGTGAGTGCGTAAGCGATCACACCTTTCCTTCCAGCAGGAAAGAGCTGGCTGTCTAAGCACGAGGCTTCCTGCAACCCAAATTAACCCAATGGTTATTTTCCTGTCAGACTGTTTCCTGAGTTAATGAGCCATTGGTTGCTTCTTACAATGGAAATGTGCAGCCGCAGAGACCTTGTTTTGTGTGTTTTGTTCAACAAAACAGATTTTTTTTCTAATGTCACCTTCCTTTAATAAATTAACTTTGATTTTATTTCATCTGTTCAATGAGCCACGCGCTGAAAATCGGTCTTGGTTGTTCATTAACAACTCACTCGCTCCTTCCTTCACTTGCTCATTCGCCCCTCGCTCTCTATCTCTCTGTCGCACACAGTGTTTACCCTCCGACCAGTGGGTGGAGCGGATTTAGCTACGCTTCCTGCACAACAGGAAGCAGAGAGCAAGGCAAGAGAGATGGGAAGGGCTCAGAGGAGTTGATGGATGAGCCCGTTTTACCCTATTGTCTCAGCTTTCCTCGACAGGTGCAGTTGAGCCTTTAGCAGGATAACAAAAACAGCGCAGTGGCTTTTGTGTTTGTTTTCCAGAAGATCAGACATTATTTTGGCATGGAGGATTTAAGTGGGTTGAACTGTACAGGAAAATACTGCAGTTATGAACATAAAATTGTGTGTCTGAAAGTTTCTCTGCCACAAAACAGAACACGACTGGGAAGCAAAGGTGAAGGAATATGAAGCACTCATGCTCAACCCCTACCATTAACCTAATCACATTATCTAATCAATAAATCCTGCTAGTTTAAACAGATTACACTGATCTCAGTGAAATACCAACAATCCTCCAGCACGTGACCACCGAGGTCATATATGTTCCAAGCCTCTTATATATACAACCCACAGGAACACAAGCAAAACACTAGATGACATCTTACAACGTGTGTGACTTTAAGAATCAGAGCCAATTTTCCTCACAGCTGAAAACAAACAAAAACTCATGCTGCAAAGTTCACCTGGCAATTAGTCCTCAGAAACACTTAGTGCCACAAGGTCACCAGTGAATTGCTTTTCACTTGCAAACAGTTGCATTTATTCCCTCAAACAAGAAAGCATTTTGAAATCTCAGTGCTGAAATGCACATTTGCTTTGTGAGGAATAATGCGTGCAGATACTTTATATTACTGTCAATTACAAAGCGACTGCAAAAACATATCTATAGCCGCTATCAGCAGAGCAGGAAGGAAGCGCATTTATTTATGTAGCCTTTCAAAAGTAGACGTCACAAAGTGCTTCACAATAGGAAAAGACATAAAATGTGGGGAATGAGTAAGTGATCATAGTAACAAAGGAGACTGTGCTTTTAAGGCTGCAGCTGGAGAAAGCACAGTCTCATCTAGAAGATGCACTCATATTGACAATGTCATTTTATGGTTATATTTAGCATTTTTAGCCTTGTGTCCCGTGCAAAGCAGAGATTTCTTTTTGATGACGCAGTTGCAGTCACTGACAAATTGATGTGATATTTTGTTCAGCGTTGGAGGTTAATATTTTGAGTGTACCTGCTGTATTTTGCGAGCATTTGAAGTTGCAGGAACTGAATTGGAATATTATGATTGATCCACCTGATGTCATATTTGAGTCTTTCTTTATTTAGATTTAAAAGTGAATCATTTTTTCATTTTAACTTATTGTGACTAGGCTGCTCTTGACTGTAAAAATGACAGAAATATTTATTCCCTTTTGGAGACTTAAAATATGAATAAGGCAAACGGTAAACAAGTTGTAAAATGTTAATGTCATGGCATTCAAAGCATATCATCAACCTTGGTTGTTGAGGTTGTTTGTCTTAATTATGGGGGTATTACTGAAAGGATCAGTCGACTGCTCGACTGCTCTGCTTAGGCTTGATTTTGGATTGCAGCTACAGAAAATGTCTGGGCATGTCTGACATGCCGTGCAAGAATAAAAGCCAGAGTGAAGGGAAGAATGAATTCCTAAAGTGTTTGTCAGGCAGCTCAGATGATTTGCATTTTGCCTCACTGATAACCTCTCTTTCATACTGTCAATAAATAAAACAAATTATTGACAAACTACATTTTTTTCCAAACTCAGAAAACACTTCCTGTAAAAAAGAAAAATAAAGTGATATTTTTTAATCAGGTAACAGATTTTGAGACAAACAGATTTATTAATGACGTATGACCCTGCAGAAAAAAGGGACCACATCCACATCCTGCGAATGCTTTTAGCTTGTTCATACCAGTCATCAGTTGCTCAATGGCGTACCAACAATGCCAAGGCTGACTCACTTGTTTGTTGCAGGGAGATAAATGTGAATTAAAATGAGGCTGCACCAACTTTTACTTGGAGTATGTTAGCCTCTTAAAAAACATGAACAACAAAAAAAAAAAATCAAACCCTTCAACATCCCACGGTACATCCTGCATTTTTACTTCACACGACAAGCTTTTAACACCTCCAGACTTCATACAGAGGACAATTTGCGTGTCTGATTTGTCCTTGAACGTCATTGCGTTCTCACAGGACCACAGTTCGAAATGACTTTGCCACGGTGAGGCTTTGTGGGAATACAATGACTTTAGTGCGGGTGAGAAAGAGCGAGTGAGGTCTCCATCTGAGAGGCTTTTTGATTGCTTTGTGCTCTGCCAAATAAGTTAATGTATAGGCCGTGAAAGAAACTGTGGAGATGTTGGGGTCACGCAGTGCATGAAGGCAGCTGTGGGATGCTGGTGACATGTGTGTTGCTACCATCTGTGCTGAGTTTTGTTTGTGCTATATGGATCAGCCCTTTCAACCAGACAGCTTGGGAATCGGGCAGCACAACACAGAAGCAGTACTTGAACTCAATGACAAACGCTGAATGCTGGGAGTAAAACATCTCTGTGTAGCTGAGCAATAAAGTTTACCTGGTTCATGGTATTGATTTTTCTGGGTAGTGAAAAGGAATGTTCAGAAACCAAGGGATAAATGATGTGAGTCTGATAATGACCCTGAAGAGTAAAATTATAGCCTAAGAAAATAAGTGAAAACTACAGTCTGAGATAATTCAGAGATCACAGTGCATTTTTGCCGGAAGACCCTGGGTTGGTATGCTGGAGCCCTCTGCGTTGGCATCCCTGCTGTGCCGGCAAATTGGATTCATTCAAATAAATGAGAAGTCTGCACAGAGTTTTAAAAGAAGGCAACACTGAGCTCCAACTTTTCAGTAAAGCAGCCAACTTTAATGTACCCTGGTGCTGTGTGGAAAACTACTCATGTCATGTGCTGCGGATTCTGATTGTGGTTATGACGTGATGGAAAGAATCAGATCATAGTTGTTTTATTAAGGGTGTTTTCACACCTGCACGGTTTGGTTCAGTTCAATCAAACTTAAGTTCGTTTGCCCCCTAAGTGTGGTTCGTTTGGGCAGGTGTGAACACAGCAGTCGCACTCGGGTGCGCACCAAAACAACCGGACCGAGACCTTCTTTAAGAGGTGGTCTGGTTACAAACGAACTCTGGTGCGGTTCGTTTACGATGAGAACATCTTCCAACCTCGATCTGAACCAACTGCAGTCACATGACACATTGTTTGGGTCAAACAAGCATGAGCATGTTACAGTCCTGGAGGAAAATGAACAATGACAGCAATATAGTCCACGGTGAGCAGCGCTAAAATCAACCTGCGTAGTTGTCCCTCCATTGTGACATTAGAAAGTGTCACATTTATCTTGCAAGTGTACTCTTCTTCAACGTTTTGTTTACTTCCTGGATTTTTCCTGCATGAAAATTCTGACCAATCAAGAGCAGCTTTCTTGCGCAAGGCATTTGATCGGGTCTGCTTGTAAATGCTGCTGTGAGAACATGAACCAACTCTAGGCAATTATGCAACTTTGTAAAAAAAGTGAGTCCCTGATTCAGACCAAAGCAAGACAACTCAAGATCTGAAAGCACGCTAAAATAATGTGATTATATTTTACTGCACATTCTGCAGTTGGAGGTGTAACTGCAGAATGACACAGACACACCACCGCACAAGTGTAAATGGTGGCGTAGGCTAGGGTGTAGGCTCTACATCGAAAAGGGGTCCACAGTGAAAAATACCAAGTTTACCCTTTAAGGATTATAACTTCAATGCATGTCAACGTTCTAATGTTCCGAAGTTGAAATGTTACTTGTTGAACCAGCAGGCAACTTGCAAGTTACGTATGAGGACAGTACTGATGTGATATGTAGCTGACTGAGATCACACAGTTTGTGTGGTGACAGATCTAACAATCAAGCCTTGGGCTGTGAACTGGTGCCTAATGGGATGACAGGGACAGAGACTTGTATGTGTGTGTTTGTGCTCCATGTTTGTGCTTCATGTCCACACATTGTCAAGAGGTATGACAGATCTCAGTGACAACATCGAACCTTTGAAAGTCTTCACAGCGATGGCCTGAGGGTCAGATCTCTGCTTTGGTTTCTCAGAGCTGCCCCTGTTTGCTGTAGACGGCCTGACTGCAAGAGAGTGAACAACATGGAGGCTGGGCTCTTTTGCAGCAACACTGAAATGATCATGTTTCCCTAGCAGGAACTGAAGCATCCTGCTTTGCTTGAGTTGGCATTGTAGAGAGAGAATTAGCATCTCTTGCTCCACTGAACATTTGAATGTCTTTACAAATTCCATCTGGGTTACTAAGATACAGCAGGTATTCAGTGAAAAAAAAAACAATGTGAGAGTGGAGCCCAATCCTCCAGAGCGCAGTGTTTATACTTCATGTGGATTTCACATGAAATTCACAGTGGAATGGTTAGGCTTGAGCACTTCCATGACACATTCATCATTTATTTTTGGTAAATAAAGCTGTTGTGATTGGCGACGTTGTAAATCCGGGGTGTCTGTCAGGATGATGTGTCGTGCTGTGAATTCCCGTTTCTGCTTTGCCTTTTTTGGCTTTTTTTTTGCTTTGTCATGCTGTGTAGTGTCGTGCTGGTGAACGCTGTGTGTTGTGCTGTGTCGTGATGTCTTGGGTCTGTGTTGTCCTGTAGGACTTATCCAAGCAGACACTGAGACAGGCTGCATTACGGCTCTAATGAAATCTGTCAGCGCCGACTGCACTCAGGGGCAGCTCGCAGTGCAGCAGCACTACTTACCACCACACAGGAGAGGGAGGGAGATTGGTGGGGGGGGGGCACATGAGATATATAGATAGGTAGAGATTAGGCAGAGAGTTTGTGTGTGAGGTTGAATGTGTATGTGTGTCTGTTTGAGTAATTACGCACTGATGAATAAAGCGCTCTGCCGTGCTGGGATGCCTCACTCCAGTGGGTTCAAACCAGAGGAGCAGACAGCCACAGCCTCCCTGCTTAGACCGACTGGGTATGAACAGAATACTAATGTGCACAGGAGGCAGAGGGAGAGATAGAAGACACAGAGTGATGAGGGGAGTGGGGAGGGAGAAGGAGGAACCCACTGTGAGAGGAAAAACACAGGGAGGGGCATTAAAGACTGGGTGCAAAAAGAAACCTTTAAACAGCTGAGAAGACTACGAAGGGATTGAAGAGAAGAAATGGTGATGGAAAAGTGAAGGGTCATGGAAGTGAAGCATGAATCATAAAAGATAAAATGCCAAACACAAGTGAGTACAGGAATTATCAGGGCATCATGCAGTTTTGTGACGCATAGATGGGAGACGTGCTCTCAGAGGCCATGTCTTCTCAACATCAGTAACACATTCCAGTCTAAAGTCAGCTATTGTAGCCATTATGGAGTTTGTCATCAAGGAACCACATCAAACAGTATTGGATATAAGTTATAAAGCGTGAGAGCTCATGGGATTGTAATGGCTCCCCATGAAGCCAGCATAGGAGGTCACACAGCTCTTTCTTTGTTTTGATTTGGATTCCTTATCCAGTTTGCACATGAAGGAAAGAAATCACACACAGGATACATTAAAGCTAGTGTAGGATCTGAAAATTCACCCTCTGTCTTCAGCCCCTCCCACCAGACGACCATGGGCATATTCATGTGCTGCATAAAATGACCTTGTGTTTTCCATACAGTGATTTATCTTATTTTATTTCATTGTAAAGTTGCATGCGGCGCATTTGCTCTGCCCCTCATTGCCCCACTTTCATTCTCTCTGTTTATCAGACCACAAATAAGACAAGAATTAGCTGGCTAGCCACCCAATGGTTCCGCTGCCTTGTTTCCTGCTGTTGTTGACGGCTTCATCAAGACGGGTTCTGGAGACAGACCTTTGGTTGGCGGCAGTAGCGGCTCAAGTTTGCCCAGCACAAACCCCCCCAGTGCCAGCGGTCACAGTGGGTTGTTTGCCAGCTGCAGCTCTTGGTCAAATCTGTGTAACAGCAGCAACAGGAAAGCTGGATTCGGCTAAATTCGGGTTGCTATGGCTGCTGACAAGGGGTACGTCTCCGTAGCTGCTGCCTCCTCTCCTCCCAGCAAGGTGGTCTGTAGCGGTGGGGAGTGAGGCGGATAACAAGATGCTTGACAACGCCGTTCTTAGTGCCTTTTTCGGGCTTGTTTTGCTTATATTCTTGAAGCAGCAGTACGACAACAACCTTGTACTGCTAATGCTTCGTTTGTTGAGGAGGAGAAGATAGGTAGAAGGTCACAGAAGGGAGATAGAGGACTATGCTGTGGGGAATGGAATCCGGTGAGTGCAACAAGTCCGACTCTATCTCAGTCCGTTGCTATGCACGCTGTATACGTCATCGCACCAGAAGGGCAAGGAAATGAGCATGCGCAGAAAGAACGGAATGGCTGGAATCGGGTAGGAGGTGTATACAAGACAGAAAAATTCTTCCATTTGGGTTCTGAAAAGGAATATTCAACCCCTGTGCACCCAATTAGATTTTCTTTCGGGTTGGCTGTTTTCATTCGGGTTGAGGTGTTTACAAGGAGCATTTGCATTCGGGTAGGGCTTCCAACCCGAATGCAAAAGGAATACATGGCTCCATGTAAATGCACGTATTGTCTCTACATCGCTTCAACTCTTTGCCAATGATGATGTACTTTTGTTCGTTTACAGTCAGACTCTCTTTTTGCTAAGTCTATGCTCCTTTTTTGGGTTGCTTTGTGGTTTGGGTAGTTGTTACCGATGCTGGAATAGCAACTTTCTCTGCAAGATTATTTGGCATGAATCATGCTTTCACTGAAGTGACGTACATGCGCATCTGCATCTGTAGAGCAGCCAATAGGAATGCCCTCTCTCTGAGACGACCTGTGATTGGCCAAAGTCTCCTGCCACAGGCTAGATTTCCTGCAACCTGAAAACAGAGCCAAAAGGCACCAAAATAAAACTGCCTAACCCAGCTTTCAATGATTTGGTTTTCAGTACATGTCAAGGACAGATGTAAGGGTTTGGATGTTTCCTCTATAAAAGCTGCCATGGCAAATGAAAATATGTTGGCGTTTGATGACTATCTGAGCATGAATCACAAACATAGCAGAATATTACAAAAACGTGAAAATGAAAGATAGTCAGAGAACAGACGGGTAGAGAAAGTAGCCTGGGGTAATGTGCTGAATACAAATCCTGATACCATCTCAGTTTCCTCTGTGCTTCTGCTCCATTTATCGTCTCCCTTCAGACGACCACTGAATGCAATTCAAGTTAACAATTCAATAACACAACAAAGTGATGGATTGTTGAAGTCATTTCCATTTGGGTAAATAGGGAGGATGGTTGCATAGTTAAGGAGAGAATATGACATCATGCTTACTGCTTAGCATGCCATTCCTTTTCAGGATGTTACTTAAACACTGATCACTGCAGTGTGAAGCTGCTGAGCTGCATTTCTTGAATACCAAAGCAGGTACTTTCTGTTGCTCACTGATTCCAGACATTACCACCATTCTTATGGAGGGAGTTCACATGGTGTGACATTTTCATGTCAGGGATGGGTATGTTAAACATGTGGTAGTTTTGTTTTCTGTGGATGCGCTGACATTTTTATGCTCTGTTGCCGATTGCAGCCCTTCATTTTCCATTAGACGGTCTGTGATTGGATTTGAGCTGCCATATACACCTTTCGTCCCTGATCTTTGGCCTTCTAGCTGCGACAATCAGGGTTCTCCAGGTTACATTGCTGTGGCACGTATTATGCAACACCAAGGGAACGCTCTGGAGAAAAAAACCTATTTCTCTTGATCTGCTTGTTGTGGTCTCTCCCAAGGTCCAGCTGAAGCCTTACAATTCAAATTCATATTAATCACTGCCCCCCTTGAACTACACGGGTTTCACCTTCAGTTATTCATTAATATTGGAGGTCAACATCACTGCTGTACCTTTGTTCTCTTTTAAATTGTGATTAAAAAAAATAACAAAGGAGACATTAACTCATTTAACATGATTTTGTGTGAAGAAAATGTTCAGGTGCTTCCAGTGTATGTTTGCTCCAACACAGCTGAAACACATACATCAGGGTATGCTAGAAGGCATGGTCACATTATGAGACAATGGGCCCTGGACCAAGGCACGTACAGCACCCCCAGAGCTATTCTGCTGTCAAACATGTTTAAATTACTCATTTTATTGTAGGGTTGCTGTGGCCCAGCTGCGTGCTGTGCAGCTGTGGCTTTTAAGGGAAAAATGAACACAAATATGATAAAATAATCAGATCAGACTCTGTATCAGCAGACTCTCAGTATCTAAGGATCAAAAGCAAAACAGTGCTTTATTTAGACAAACCGTAAAATCAAAAATACATGTTTTCCCTCTACCTGTAGTGTTATTTATCAATGTAGATTGTTTTGGTGTGAGTGAGTGTTTGAGATATCGGCCGTAGAGATGTCTGCCATCTCTCAAATATAATGGAAATAGATTGTGCTTGGCTTGGGGTGCTGAAAGAAAACTGAAACAGAAATCATGTCCTGGTTACTCAAGATAATCCACAGACCTTGTTGTAATTACTTTCATGTAGGAACTATTTTCTCTCTACTGAAATACACCTGCCAAAAGTATCACTGCACAGAAGGAACAGTGCAGAGAGAGGCTCGTGTCCGTGACAGCGGGAGATATAAACATTAATGGCGTCCTCCTCAGCAAAGCTGAGGCAAACTCTAGCTAAAAAATGTAATTTAATTTCATTTAATTTAAAAGACTGTCACAGGGAACCTATTTGTCGCCATTCGTGCGTGGGAATTAAAAGTGTGTGACACATCAAAAGCCCTGATTGACAGCCAATGTGAGGGATGATGACATTTAAAAGGAGAAAGCCGTGAGTGGGACAATGGATCGCTTTACTGTACGGAGCAAATTACAACAAAGCACCAGCGGAGATGATCAACCACTGAAAGAAAAGAGAGAAAAAACTGTCAGTAGACAGTATCACAAAAGCGACCTGTCTTATTTTATCTTATTTTTATTGTCTTATGTTGTGATAAGAGTGAAAACACAAGTTCCAAAACCACTGGTCTAGATTGATAAATAGTGCTACAACAAAGATGAAAAATACTTATTTTTAATTTTGGGGGTGAACTCTCCCTTTAACACTTCAGACATAAATATCACTTCAGACAGAGGCTCTGACTTTGGGCCCCCTGAACCCTCAGGCTTCTGCGGCTGGTCGGCTTGCTCAGTAATCCATTATGCTAAGATGGCAGTATGATCGATTGAGGCTCGTCTGTTGGGACACTGGTGTCTCTGTTTCTGTTATAATTGATTTCCCCACATATGGTTGTTGAATACTGCTGCTCAAAGGTGAGCATGAATGAAACCTTTGCTCTTTGATTCTGAGGATCTTTAGTTGCACTCCAAATGCTGCATCCAGCTATGATATCAGGTCTTTTCAAATATATCCAGAGTAATAAGAAAAATACACCACAGATGAAAACACGGGGTAAAAAAAAACAAGGCCAATATTTGTTCTTTTGCAGTGTCAAGGGTTGAAACTTTATGCTCATTGAAATCAATTACAAGCAAAGGGAGATTTCTGAGAACTCAGAGGGCAACATTACCTCGAAATTCTCCCTCACTTGTCACAGCCGACAAAGCACCGCATTATTAGACTTCCTGCGAGACTGAAAAGTAAAACTTTATCAAACAAAATCGCCATGCATTCCTGCAAAGCCTGTTACCATGACGAACAAGTCCACCAATATAAGTCACATCACAGTGCGTTTGCTTTAGATCATCATAACTCCGCTTCCTATTGCCGTATCCATGGTGACGCACACACAGATGATGTATTAAGGAGCCATTTAAGGTCACCTCTGTCAACTAGAGCCTCCCCTGCTTACATGAGTCACTGCTAGTGCTGGCACTGCAGCATTTCTACACTCAAACTAAAATATTAAAATCCTTGCCCAACAAAATGATTGAGTAACTCTGTGGAAAATGTAACATGATGAAGACAGCCGACAACTAACTATGCAGATAAGGCAGACTATGCAGACTGTGCTGTGATGAAGATGATAATGATGGTGGTTATGATGATGGTGTAACTAGGTCATGTAATTTGAATAAAAATGTTGGGAATAATAATGATATGGAAATACAAATACAATGAGTATGATAACAATGATGATAATATAATCAAAAAAAGTAAAACATCTAATAAAATAAAAATGTAAAATCACAATTTGCATAAAAAAGAGAAGCAATATTGTGGTAGTGGGGGCACAGTGGTGCAGTGGTTAGCATTGTCGCCTCACAGCAAGAGGGTTCCTGGTTCGAAACCAGGGTGGAGGGTTCGAACCCCTGGAGTCGGGAGGCCCTTCTGTGCAGAGTTTGTATGTTCTCCCCGTATCAGCGTAGGTTTTCTGTGGGTACTCCGGCTTCCTCCCACAGTCCAAAGACATGCAGGTTAATTGGTGACTCTAAATTGCCCGTAGGTGTGAATGTGAGTGTGAATGGTTGTCTGTCTCTATGTGTCAGCCCTGTGAAAGTCTGGTGACCTGTCCAGGATGTACCCTGCCTCTTGCCCAGTGTCACCTTGGATAGGCTCCAGCCCCCCTTGACCCCTATCAGGATGAGTGATTACGGAAAATGAATGAATATTGTGGTAGTAAAACTGCTGTGGAAATATAGCATGATAAGACAACCAATGACAGACTCAAATTATGCTGTAAGTCTGGATGTGATCATGCATTTGGTTGTGTGTGTGAGTGTGTCTGTCTGCGGCTAATCTCACTAACTACTGGGCCAATCAGCCTAATAGTCTGTGAGCATATACAGTATATGACTATATGCTCAAGGACCTCTCATGGTTGGAGTGGTTCACAATTTAAAAAAAAAAACTTTTTTATTGACTGCTTTATGCGATCATTAACTGCTGACTCCTCACTCCTCTTAACTTGCTGGTCAGGGACACAAGTTTTCCAACAAAAAGCCTTACCTAGCCTGTTGAAGGCCAAATTTTGGCCTTCGTAGTGGCTCAAAAACTGACATCCATAGAAACGTTTGGTCTTATTTTGAATCAGAGCATCTGCAGAATAATTCCATACCCATTGTGTTATGATCAGCTTAAGTTAGGCACAATATTTTTGCCGCCATCTTGACCGTAACAGAGCCGGGAGGGACAATTCCACCAGGCGCAGCTGTGCCATGTTCTGGCTGTCATGGCTATGACTCAGTTTTGTTGTGTCAGCTGCACTAGCATTTCAGAAATGGTGCCTTCCCGATTTTGTAGACTTGCATATGTTGTTGACTTAATTTTCTTTTAAATGTATGCATCTCTCCTAAGTAAGTTAGTGGGCTACATAGTTAAATGGTTTCTCTTTTTTTAGCTGTTTGAATAGTTGTGTTTAGTATTATCTCCCACTCTGTTGTGCTGTAACCTACAGACAAAGCTAGCACTTCTAAAAGCCCAGCTATGAACAGCATGGATCAAAGATTTGTCACTGTGTTTTAGTTATTAATGATCAATATTTCACACACACTGCCTGTTAGCAGGAGAACTCAATCTGCTCTCTGCAAAGCGCCGCAGCTCTGTCAGAAACAGACAAGGCACTTATTTTTCTTAGCTTCTGGGACGCTTCTGAAACACGCTGCGGGGCATCTGCTAGTATTACAAGATCAGCTTGGGTGGCTGCCTGGCGGAGATCTGCACTCTACTCTAGTTTGTTTATGAAAATTAATGATGTTTGAAAAACAATGTAAAGAATAATAAGCGTAATTGAGCCAATGATAGTGATGAATGATAATGGTTATAAAAATGATTATGGAGATGAGAGAACATTCCCTTCTGGTTATTTATTTCCATTGTGGAAGCTGACAAATGCCAACAGTGGTTGTTTCTGTCTTTATAAATGAGAAATATACAGTCAAAAGTGATGCATTCGTGTCTTACTACTGGATGTAACACAGTAATATCGTTCTGCTCATGCTGCACAGAAAGTGGACCTTTTTCTCTTGAAAGTGGCTGCCAGTGTTTACATGTTTGTGCAAAGCCTCGATTAATGCTGGAGGTGAAGTTCAGTCTAAGAAGCTTACAGCGAGTGTCTGCTTCACTGTAGCCGTGGTCCCCACAGCCACACACAAAAACACACACACACACACAGACACTTTGTCAAGAGTCATCATAGTCAACCACCAAGCAACACTAGCCACCCTTGCCCCATGTGGCCGTTACTTAACACTTTTGGTTACCACACACACATGCACAGATACACGGTGACATGTACGCACACGCACAAACTTCGAGTTCACAGATGAATGCTACACACACACACATTCACAGTATGTCCTTCTCCCTCCTCCTCCTCTCTTTCTTTCTCTTGCACCCACACATAGACACACTCACACACACTTAAACATTCACACAGAGGTGGAAAGCAACAGCGCATTCACTCAAGTACTGTACTTCAGCAGAGTTTTACTGGGACTTTCACTCAACTACATTTCAAGGTGAAGCACTGTACATCATCTGACATTTTGGTTCAGCAACCTGTACGTTTTAAAACACATAATGGCTTCGTACCAATGTGAAGTTCTGCCAAAATTAAGCTGGATTCAAAACCAACGTATGTGTGCAACCTGAGTAATTAAACTCAAATGTCATAGACATGCACCAGTGATGACAAACAAAATGCTTTTAGGTTGATTTTGTTATAGGATTCTCAAAAGGATCATCTATCAGTCACCGTTTTAAGTTTTACTACTTACCGTAAGTACATTTTACTGCCAGAAATTGGATTGCAAACTTGAGCGCTTTTTTTCCTCACTAAATACACACAAACACACAGTGCCAGTTGCTTTCACCCCCTGCTCTCGCTGACTGCTCTTTCCTCTCATCCAGATGGAGAAACATGTAATTACAACCCGTTAAGCCTCCCAGAATCCTCTCCGACTCTTCAGAGAGCTTGAAAAGATTGTGCTGCTCTTTCCAATCTACAGTCTGTCTACTAAAGGTCACCCACTCTGTTCTTTGTCTTCCCTCTCCCTCTGTCTTTGTTCTTTTCCTGTCTTCTGCGGTTCATTTTACTGGATAGCAACAACATCGGCGACTGTTTGAAAACTGACCTTTCTTGTAGGTAGAATAAAAAATAATTTTTTTCAGTACATCCAAGTGTACTTTTCCCAGCGTCTTGAGTACCACTGCCAAAAAGCTTTAGTTTAAGAGATGACTTCCTACATCTTGCACAGCATGCGTCTTTGCTGGCAAACTGGCGTGCGGCCGACCGTCGGTGGTCCTTAACTGTACCAGGGGCTTTCTGGTGTGGTGAACTTTCCTCCAGAAACCACAGAGTTCAGGACAACAAGCCCCTGTGTGTGTTTTCTAGCCAGCTGCGCTCTACGTTTTAATGAGGACACGTGTAGCTCAGTAAACAGAGGTGGGAGCCAGATGATGGGTCGAGGGTCTAGTGCGTGGGTAAACACGATGAGGAGCAGGTGTGGATAATGCTGGCTACATTAGGCATAGTAGGAGACAAATATTTGCAGAGCTGACTCATTAATCAAAGAAATTATAGTATGGTAAAATTACACTGCTATGTGTGATCCACTGTGAGAATACCTCGCAAAAATTGCTAAGCACTGTGCTTCTACCACGAGGCAATATGCCAGCAGATGTTAAGATGGTGTGCTGCAATCACTGCGGCATGCAAATCAGAGACATCTGAATAGATGATGCAACATATGTTAGATTTTTGCAATGACTGAAAGCTGTATGAGTATCCTGATACATCAACATATATATATATATATATATATATATATATATATATATATATATATCTCCTCTGTGCCTAAAAAAGCCTAATTTCATCCTCTCACACTGGCCCTTCTGTCATCACAAAATTGATTCAGTATTCCATGGAGTGCAGGGATGTTTTATAGTTAAATTCTGCATGCTGTGAACAAAATAAAATCAAGCAGTGGTGACAAAAATGCCTTATTAAAGACAGTTTGAGCCCATGACTAAACCTGGTAGACTGCAGAGAATAAAACAACTACAGGTTGTGACAAAGTAAAAATATCCTCATGTTAGACGCCAAGAGCACAAGAACATAGCAGACCCCCCACACCCCAACCCCCTCTCCATGATTTGCCTTTGATGACTCATATCACACCGGAAGCTCGACTGGATGCTGAGGGATAATAAAAAGAACAATGACATTTATTAAGCTTGACTTAATCTGCTGGTGACTTCACTGATGTGTCATCGAGTGAGAGGACCTCAAAGAAATAAATGTGCATACCTAGATGGTTGGATTATTATTGCACATAAGAATGCTTATTCATTATGATCAAACATTGTTAATAAAACACAGAAACTGCACATATATAAGTTACACAGCATGATGTAGCATTGATCTCATTCTGTCCTGTCCTAGGGTAACCAGGTGTCCTGCTCTATGCGGGACCACACAGCAGGTTCATCCCTTGTCCTGCATCCTGTATATTGAGACGATGTCCAGCATTTTATTGGCTCTAGTTTTCAAAAGTCAAACCACTGCAGGACAGATTCTTTTCTTAAATCTGGCTGTTATACAAATGCTGTGAAGAGAGCAAGGAAGGCTGTCATTATGGGGCTGTGTTTGAACTCAAACTATGCACATATGAGTCAAGTGCAGGCTTACGTTTAATGGCTGCTACGCTACACCCAACGGAGAAAATTGTGACTCACTACAATGACACAAGCTATGCAGATTTAGGCAGAATTACCGGTAGTTGGAAACTACCACAAAAAAGGAAATGCAGCTCCAAAACGAGACAGGGAAAAGGGCTTTTTCAATTTGACATGGGGGAAGATGACGTGAAGTGACACAGTGCATGCCAGTACAGCTATTCGTTCTTACAAGAAGCGTGAGGTTCACAAAAGAGATGTGCCGATAACATGTCCCAGATTGTCCCCACAAAAATAGCCTATACTCTTTGTTCCCCATGTGGTATGTCGGGGTAGATGTGATCACCCAGTCCTGTCCTGATCCTGTAGGCCAGTGGTTCCCAACTGGTCCAGCCACGAGGTCCAGATTTCTCCTTAGTCATTAGTTCAAGGTCCACAAAGTTTAGTACAGTGTCATAGTTGCGTTTGGCCATGTAATCAAGCTAGTTTTCTGTCTTTGTCAAGTAGCTGTCCATAACTCACTCACTCTACATCAGGAAACAGCACTTTATTTTGAAGGCTCAGAGATTTTATTTTAAATTTGACACATTCAAAAGTCACTTGCAGTCCATTCAGAATGGAACCACAACCCACCAGTTGGGAACCACTGCTGTAGGCTGTAGTAGGGTGAGCATATTTTGATTTCCAAAAAAGAGGACACTCGGCCCGGCCACGACATAGCCTATTTAAATGATACTCGCAGTTTACTGGAAGATGCCTTATAATTTTAATATATTTAAAATTTATATGTATGGATAGAAAATTCAAGTTTTATTGCAAAATAATATCTCTCAAAGACAGAAATTCAGATAGGCCCCAACAGGGGACACATACACACACTAGAGTGTGGCGATCCGAGCCCGACGGTACCCGACGGGTCGGCCGGGTTTGGTCAAAAATGTAGCTATAAATTGTATTCGGGCTCGGGTCGGATTCGGTCAGCTTTCAGTGAAAATGTAGTGTAAAAATAAATAAAATCCTATTGTCTGTCCTGTTTATTGCTTGGGCACTGTTATTTACGTGACAACACCTGAACATAACACACACAGACACACATTGGCTGTTTGTTTCTACCTCTCCCCTCGCTGGAAGTCTCGGACCTCCAGCCGCCCGCCTCCGCCTTGATTAAACGCTGAAAATAAAATAAAAGAGGGAGACAGGTTTTTCCTATTTTATCTTATTTTGTTTTATTTCTCCCTCTCCTCCCGCCTCCCGCTCCCGTCTCAAACACAGAGGTCTCCCTCTTTGCTGAGCACCCACGGCGCATGCCCAGCCTGTTAAATAGCCTGTAACCGTAACAACTGTGTGACACAAACTCAGTGCTTTGGTCATTAAATAATGTCGGGCTCGGTTCGGGTTCGGACAGAAATATACGGCCCATGCCGCACTCTAACACACACACACACACACACACAAACACACGGAAAACCGGACATTATCATCAGTTTATAAAAAAAACCCCGGACGCCCCGGACGGGACGTGAAAAGTGGACATGTCCAGACAAAAGAGGACGTTTGGTCAGCCTAGGCTGTAGGCCTACTTGTAGCAGTGCTTTAAGCTAAATGCTAACATGTTAGCATGCTCTTGATGACAAGATAAACAGGCTGTTCACCATCTTGGTTACTCATGTTAGCATGCTAACACTTGCTAATTAGCATTAAACAGTGCAGCTGAGGCTCACTCTGACGAGTTTTTCAGGCCTGTTTGTTTTTTAGAAAAGTATTAGATAATTTTAAATTTTCACCTGATGATGATGTTGTGTAGAAAGTCAAGGGATTGTTAAAGTTATTAGAATTTATCCTGAAGGAAAGTGTGTGTGCAGTCAGGTTAATTTTCATCGCCATTCACTGTAACGTTAGCAGGGTGTTTTTCTTTACTCTGCAGGCTACTGTAGTGGCTTAGGCCGGGTGGACCACCAGGCTTGAACATCAATACATGTACCAAATTACCAGATTTCATGACAGTCCCTCTGATAGTTCTTGAAACATTTTACTCAAAACCACAAATTTCAACCTCATGGTGGCCCTAGAGGAAAAGTCAGTAAGATTCATCCTCTGAGGACCATACATGTGTGTACAAAATTTCATGGCAATCAATCCAGTAGTTAGTTATAATTATAGTTAAAATAGTTATAGTAATAATTGCATCTGGCCATCCAGTAACCTGTGCTGTCCTATATAAACGCTGACTTTGAAGTTCCTCATTTCTGATGTCATGCCGGTTTCAAGTGATGGTCCTGCTTAAACACAGGCTGTCATACTATCCTTCAGGTACCACTAGGACTTTCCCCAGGGAGTGGTCCTGTTTATTTCTTTCACTGTTTGTTTCACATTATTGTTTTTGCTCCTCCAGCTGCACACAGTCAGTGGGAACCAAGGCCTGAAAGGTCCTCCCCTTCCTCTCCTCCCTCTCCACTTTTCAGCAGCCCCAGCCCCCTTCCTCTGTGTTCAAAACATCCCTAGAAGAAAGGCAATTTTGGCCTCTAAGAATGACCTCATCCATTGTTTTCCGGGCTTGACGCTGCAACACCGTTAAACATTGACACACTGGATGACGTCTACCTTAGACTGTATCTTGTAAACAGCCAGAGAGAAAACCTGAAGTTTGTATTGTTAGAAAATACTGCACTGAGTCACAGTATACTCTTAACCTATGAATTATTACCACTCTGAGCACCACTGTAGCCTATGTTGCGACAAAATGTGCTTGAGTTCATTCACGAAAATTCAAAAGCTTTATCAAAAGGAGTTGTGGACTTGAAATTAATGGACGGTGATGATCAAGAGCAGTAAAAGGCTGTAGATCAAAATCTGGATTAGCTACGTGCAGCTTTATTTTTCAAAATAGCTTTCATGAGAAAAAAGATTTCCAAACATAAAGTCCATTCAACAAATCCTCATCCTGTTTTGTTTCAGGACCTGTTGACCTCAGCTGCTGCAGAGATACGTTAATCGGACCTCGGAGATCCTGAGGGAAGTGAGCGTCACACAGGGATTTGTAATTCAGCACCTGCCACGGCATGCCAACATCATAATTTTTAGTGGTAAGAGCAGCATTTAGAGGTTTGCGTATGTATTACCCCACATAGCCACATGTATGTAAATATAGTTTGTAAAAGTATTCTGGTTTGCATGCTCTCATGCTGCAGACTTTTAATTGCCCAAAGGAATTTCCCATATGCTACACAACAAACTGACATTCAAGAGTAACGCTGACGTGATGTACAAGAAAAGCAGCAGTGTCTCTTTTGTCTCAGGAAACTCTCCATGCTCAAGGGTGACAGGGCCCTGATGACAATGTCTTATTGATCTTTTGTTTAGTCTCTGCTCACCCTCTCTGTTACCTGCTTGTATCAATCTCTCAAAGTCGAACAAAAACAAAAGAAGTACTAAATAAGGTGGTCAGTGTCTGCAGCGAAATAATTGGCACAGCAAAGGAAACACTGCAGGATATTTACAACAAACGGTTATATAAGAAAGCAGAATCCATCCTGTCTAATTGTTCCCATCCTTTACATCAACAGGTTTAGTTTCTGCCATCTGGGACCATTGTCTGACTTCCACTAGCTAACACTAAGAATTTCAAACATTCCTTTACACCCACTGTCATCTCTCTCCTCAACTCTTGAAGGAGAAGGTACTTACTGTAGTTACTATATGAAGGACTGGCTGCCTATCTTGCATGTGTCTAAGCCTTTTTCCAATGCATTCAGACATGGACATAAGCACCTAAAGCCTGAACAACAATCACTGTGTGCAAGATTCTCCCCATACCCAGTCACTAAAGCCCTGTTTCCACCAAACACTTTCAGTATGGTACCTTTGGAACCAAAAGTAACCTTTCAGACATGGTACCTAGGCCCTAGAGTTTCCACTGCAAACAGTACTGTTAAATGTGGGTGGGGTTGTTGTCACTCACTGCTCCACCCAGCACTCACTGTATTTCCTCATCACTGGTGACACAGATAGAAGTCTTCCCCTTGTTATCGTCCACACAGCGGGGTTGTACACCAGCATTTTCTGAACAAAACAGAACAGGCTACAGTGAGAGTCTCTCTCCATGGGATATTTAAAAATATAAGGTTTGTGCATTTAGTCCTTCTCAGGCAAGCTCAGGGGTTTAGTGTTGCCGGAGCCCACAGGAATGACGAGTGAGGATTGGGGCATACGCCATCCTGGGCGAAATTAATACATACAAACTCTTGAAGATCCACTCATTACTAAAAGCGTATGTCATATAAAAACTAATGGAATGATAAAAGTTGTCACATTGAAATTCAAGGTGTGCTGATGGACACAATACATTGAGTAACACTAAAAGTTGTGAATTAAATTAGATTTTTTTTCTCCGACTCCAGCTGCTGCAGCAGGCAGCAAAACATCCTTTCATTTTATAGTTACAGTCTACAGGATGAACAGTGGTTACACTAGCTTCAAAACCAGCCACAACTCAGCCCTGAGCAGAGTGACCGTCTGCTATTGACCAATCAATGGACTGCAGTGTTCACAACTCCACCTTTTAGTACCAGATCAGTGTGCTAGGTACCCCAACAGAGGGGGGACCAAAAATGGGGACAGTACAGAACAGTCCTTTTGGTACCATCCACAACTTTTCATAGTGGAAATGGAAAAAAAGTGTACCGAACTGAACTGTATTATACTGTACTGCTCAGTGGAAACGGGGCTTAAAGCGCTTGTACGTGTAAACATAAAAGTCTGTCTTTGTGCAGCACTTTGGAGCAAAACTTGTATGCTTTTTAAAGTGCTTCATAACTTAAAAAGAAAATTGAAACTTGACATTTATCTTATCTAACTCATCCAGGAGTCAACCAGTTTATGTTATTTATCTCATTCTAAGCAAGATAAAGTTTGTAAACAAGGATATATTTTCACTTAAAAGTGGGGCTAATTGTTCCTTTGGGATAGGCTAATCACATTCCACACCAATCTCTGTGCTGCAAGATGAAACTGATATCTTATCTGACTGTTTGTTTGATGGCCTAAATAGTGCATTTCCCAAAATGTCTTTTGCCACAGAGAATACACATGGTTGTGTTGCCCCGGCCTAGTTCTGCCTTGGGATTATAAGAGAAGGGCGTGTCAGTGTTGTCATATAAGCACTCACTGGCAGATGCCCTCATATCGCTGCTGTAGAGTAAATACAGGAATAACAACACAACAGACATTTTGTAAACAGCTCCTGTTGTAGTGCAAAACAATGTGTCAGCATTGCAAGTGAAAATGTATTTAAATCTAGCTTTGGACCGTCTTTGAGGACTTTATGTGATTGTGAAGCTGTCCTCCAGTGCTTCACTACTTCCTGTTCTGTGACACATCTTTAAACCCTTCTGTAAGCCCTGATGAAAACTGTGAAGCTGCGCTTGAAATCGCTCCCTTGTTCACATTGAAATGTATAACAGGGAGTCATTTGAGTTATGAATCAGACGAGGGTGCACGCTTCCTGTTAAAGCAGGCAGTTCAACATTCTGCAGCCCTGAAGAATGTGACACCAATGACCGCATTCATGCCATGAGTGTGACACAATCATCATGCAAGGCAAAGGTGACTCTCGCTCTTGTAATACAGTGAAATGCAATTATGGCTAACATGTAACACCTGAGGTTCATTCATGACGCCAAATGGTATTTTTTTCATGAGAAGGGAGAATTACCTCACACAACCTTGCCTGCTGCACTAGTGACACATCAGTGCTTTATCTTACAAAATGTTATGCACATGGTTCATATAATACCTTATGATTTAACGCTCCTGCTAGTTAGGTTAGGTTTAGGAAAAGAATCATGGTTGAGTCGGGATGTAACGTGACATACATCACAAATAACTCAATGTTGAATTTTGGTTTCACACAGGAAATGGACAGTGGTCACCTGAGTCAAAGTCCTGTGTTTGTTTGACCCGTCTACCAACCCGACCATCTCCCTATGCCAAATCTTTCATCTTAGGATGGCATGACCTGCCCTACTCTCCCTCTAATTGGCTAGTACTCATTACCGTCGTTGTTTAAGGCATGAGGAGTGAGATTGGTTAGGGTTACGGTAAGAATATCAGGGTAAGCCAATCACAGGCGGAGTAGGGCAGGTCATGCCTTCGCCATCCTAGTTCAAAGAAACTTGCTCTCCCTGTGTGGTCTTCCTTGCTTGTTGCTGCGTCACCTGACTTCCTCCTTTGCTCCCATCACATGGAGGCATATATAGCTGCAGCCACATTCCATCCGGAGCCTACGTGACACGCCATGTCACATAGCTGCTCGAGGCATATCTGTACCTACTTGGTTATATGAGGAGGACGTACACCGCATCAGCCTTCTGGCTCATGATTATGTGGGTTATATACAAATTGGAGTGCAATACTTTATGTAGGTATTAAGTACAAACAGTGACTAAGAAGAGCCTTACTTTTGTGCTGGTGTTTCCTGCTGTATGTTCCTGTTGAATAATCTCTTGGCCAGAACGTCCTTGATATTTGAAGATGTCATCACTCTCCCACTCATATCCTCTGCCTTCACGTTTAGCTATAGATGGTAATGATATGACGGGGTTTTACAAATTCTGGCTCGCCACAGAGACGCACACAGGTGTGTGAAAACTACGCATTCACACATATGGCGGTTGTGAAAGCCAAGGCACATTCACAGAGACATTACCACACAAGTGTGAAAAATCAGCATACGCCTTGCTGAGAATACGGAGTAATATTTAAAATATGCCAGATATTTTGTCATGGAGTGTTTGAAAATGTGGGTATGCATTGGTTATCTTTGCAGAAAGCAGCACAGGCTTGAGGGTAGCACTTCAGACTCATGTTTTTCTTCCACTAGAATTCAAATGCTTTTTTTCACCAGTGAGCCAGTTGTACTCTCAGCTCCCGGCATTCATTTTTAATGATTCTGAACTGGCAGTGGGCTACAGCCTTCAGGTGATTAGTAATTAGGCAGCTATCCGGTGCTGCTTGACATGAGTGACCCCAGTTTTGTCCACACCTCTCCGATCCAGCTGTCCTGATTTTCTACCTCAAAGGTGATTGTTCGCCTCAAACAGGAAGTTCCTTGACTCTCACCTATTCACCCTGTGGGAGAGGCTTCCTCTGGACATACTAAGGCGGAGGCTTCACCACCTTGTGTGTTCATGGGATCCCAACGATGATTCATTGAGCTTGCATTCGCTCCAGCAAGTTATCCTCTCCCTGCCTGAGCCGAGCAACATTTCACACTCCTCCTCCTCTTAGTCAGAGAGCCGTCGCTTTTTTTTTTCTTAGTGAGTCACAAACGGATCCACAGATATAGATGTCCTGTGTGGGTGGATGGTGCCCCCCGTGCTCAACTGCTGTTATTGCAACTATGAAGCACATCCAGCCTCCTTTAGAGACTATGAAAAAAGACAACTCCCCCACATTGTCCTCATTTTAACTGAAATATGTTCAATATGAATTGTCTGCAATATGAAGTTTTGATGTTCTCCGGTAGTGTACCGACTGTCAATAAAAAAAGGTAATATTTTACAGGTGGAATCACCACACACCGATGCACAGATTCAATTTCTTGAACAACATGTCCTGGTCCCTGGACTATTCCTGCTTAGTGATACGGCATAGAATTCGGTTTGTGTTACGTAAGATTAAGTTTACAACAGAATTTGATATAGCTGGTAGCAATATTGAGGCAAAACTTTGTCCCAGAGGCAATTTGCTTTTAATAACTAGGAGGTTCCTTTTCTCTTCCTACTGTCCCTTGCACACACAAAACATTGTGTATCCATGCACACAAAATATGTATAGGTGCACACCCATAATGTACATACAGTATATGCCCCTTTGTACTCTCACTGAGATGTAATCAGGACTTAATGTACGAAACAAAGACCAAATACTGCACCCCCCAATCTTCACAGTTGAACTTGGCTGGGCAGTGGGTTTAAAGTGAGGAAAGGGTGGAACCCTCAGAGTGGAGGAGGTGTGATGGCATCCTTCCTTAAAGGAAGCATATGGATGGTTGAAGAGAGGAAACCAGCTCCTCCAGAGGCTAAAGCAAAGGATATGCAGAGGAAGTGTAATTAATTACAGGAATGTGAGGGGTTTATTTACTTTATCTGGGTTAGGGAGTATCATAAAGACACCATGAGCCTCTTTATACCTGGTATTAACACGTGTTTCAGTGATCCAAACACAAGTGGACAGCTGAGACACATCGCCGTTCACTCCTGCGTCTATCATGCATCTCCAGTTGACCACTTGTGTTCAGATTTCATTACTGCCAATGTCATTTCAACACATTCTCACTCCGACCTTGTCACATACCAACATTTTGTTATGGACCTTCCACGACCAGATACAATGTGAGAGGCGTCCTCGGTGTGCGCTGGTTGTTGATGTTCTGGAACGCCATGTCAAGTTATGCCTGTTACATGCATTGTCTTCTTTCAAAATACACTTAAAAAAACTCACTACGTTAGTACAACGACGCAAATTGACTTTTTCTCCACGTGGTTGGGTTTAGGCAACAAAAAAACATGGTTAGGTTTAGGAAAAAAGAAGAGGGTTTGGCTTTAGAATCTTAGGGGACATGAACACCGCTCTCCTCGGTGGAAGTTGATGCTTGTTGAACCCATCCACCACCAAACTCAGACTTTTGCCACCTCAACTTTTGTTCTTGTCCTGCTGTGCTTCCCCCTGACGCCTCCAAGTGCCGTTATGGCGTCTGGCCGCGTATCATGCCAACGTTAAAGGACCGTTGTTTTTGTCAGAGTCTGACACCGCAAGTCACTGCCCAAGCACCAGATTTCGATGACTTTGGAGTGAGACCAGACTGGTCTTGGTATTACATTGGAAGGTCAAAGGGCCCTGCGCAAAGTTATTATAACCCCACTCTAGCTAGCTACTTGCGAGTCATGTTAGCAGTTGTGTCGCTACGGCTAAAGATGTCAGCAGAATACACCATGTCTCCTTTCACCGGGCAAAACAATGGACGGTCATGCAACACTTCGTCAGACTCGTCTTAAAATGGACAAGTTATAGAACGTTAGCTCGCTGTCACCAAAACAACCACCATGTCCTGCGGTGATGACGTAGTCCTTGTTGGGGACGCCTCAAAATGCATGTGCACTTACAATACAAAAGATATGAAATCAAATGTGTTCCAGAGCACCTCAGCAAGTGTTGAATGATTGGATCGCAATGCATCTAGGTGGTTGTTTACACGTTTATTTAGTTTTGTCCACTTCTGATCAGATCATCTTAGACACATGCTAACACAGGCATAAACAGGCTCTGTGTCTCTGTGTGATTTTGAAAGGGTTTTTTTGGGGAATACAAAATACCTTATTTGTGGAACAGAAGTTACCTTGAGGCAAGGTTTCTCTCGGAAACAAAACAGAAAAGTGAAGAACACTTTTAGAATCATTTGATTAAATTAGTCACTCGTATTGCTCATCATCTAATGCTGCTAGTGAGGGGTGGTTAAATTACAAAATGTACTAAACGATTGTGCTCTTTGCCTAGGTATAGAGCTTCTTTGTTTGCAGTTAAGATATTTGATCTGAACAAAAAGGGCTTTTTTCCAAGTCGTGACGGCTTCAGTTTAATTAGGATGATTGCATTTGTCAGATTTTAGAAAAACTAAAGTGGGCGAAGAGAAACAGGAAGTGAGTGATCGTTTTAATTGGTGATGAATCCCACAAACTAATACTCAGCTTAGTGTTCTTCATATAGTTACATGTGAATGTTCTTAAAATATGAACTACATCATTTCATCTAACATGGAAAAATGTATTTTCTTCTGCTTTTTCTTAGACTGTGAGTAATCACACGTTGTTCAAGGACAGAATAATGCCAGTGCTGATTAAAATCAAAACTCCTACTGAAATTTCCAGGGGATTATTAAGATTATGTAAAAATCACATATCTCATGCTTTTCATTGTGTTTTCATGGGTTCCCTCCAAATCTTTCAGCTCCCTCCCACACTACAAATCAGATGCGTCTAAATTGCCCACAGGTAAATGAGAGGGTGTATGTTCGGCCTGATGGACTGGCAAGATGTCCTGGGTATTTTCCTGCCTCCCACCCAATGCATCCAGGGATAAACAACGTTCGGAAAAGTGAGGACCAATTACAAAGCAATTATCGATATGACATTCAATCATGGAGATTAGCTCCACCAGGCTGCAGCAAACTCTGAGCATTTCCTACTAATTAGTTGCTGGAGTGTTTGTTACATGAATCAGAACGTGCAGCAGATTGGCAAGGAGGTGGTATATCAAGCATTCAGTCTTCTCAAGTGTCCGGAAAGCTTTTCAGTCCCAGCTGTTCTGGTTGATAAGATTGTGAGAAGTAAAGATTCATCGACATCAGTAATGTTCACAATCTGTGTGTGGTGTGCCTCTTCACAACCCTCTGCAAGTGCTTGCAGCCTCTGCATGGCTGTAAAGTCGACTCCAAGTCTGCAGAAAGGCCTGAGGATTATCAGGATCACTGCACAGAAACAATAACCGGCGCAGATAAGATGTCTCACCATTTGTTTTATCTGTGATGTAATTGTTGATGCCCAAATAATATCAACACCCATTCTCAAGAACCTTTTGAACATGCAGACATGAGGGCATCAGTCTCTCAGTAAGAATAGGGTCATCAGACGTTTTCCCACGGTTTTATAATTACCTTTATATGAGGATTTGTCCTTTATGCTGCGAACAAGATTCACAGGTTCACTTGCATTCCTATTTAATGAGCATGGGAACAAAGGCAAGGCTACCGGCTTTAAAAACAAAGAATAGTAGTGTTTGAGAACAAGGTGCCGGATAAACTACAGGTTGATGCAACCTGATAAGCACACAACCTTTAAAATCCTTTAAACCCTCAAGGACTGTAACCTGATTACTCAGTACAAGAATGTGTTTTATGTTATTTTGTTATACTACAATGCCTGCAAATATTTCTCATGTTTGAGCCTGTACTAAATTACCTGTATGTTGCAATGTCTTTGAATACATGTGCACACGTGAATCTCATATACAGGCAGCGGAATTTTTTTTCTTGGAAAGGAAAGCAGACGTGCTCTTGGCTTCATCCCATCATCCCTGGGGGTCATCTTCACATCAGAGAGGGTCATCCTGGACTCAGGCTGAGGGGAAGCATGAAGGTAGAGGATGTGTGTATATTGTTGCGTATGTTTAAGTGTGTGTGTGTGTGTGTGTGTGTGTATATGTGCTTGTGCTTGTGCCTGCAAAAGCTCTGCAGTTCACAGTGCTGGGAACAGCTGCAGGCAGGACTTCCTGTTCTGCACAGGAAACAAAATGGCGGAGTATGGGAGGCCTGGAACAATGCTGTGAAAGTCAGCCACCACCCAGGTTAGAGAGCGAGGCGCTTGTGAATCAGAGGGCAGAGAGGTGAGCGGAGCACGTCCCACTGCTGCTGCAGGAACCACGTGATGGAACACCTTTCCTCCTATGGCCTTTGTGCAGAATTGGAAGCAGTTTGTGGCAGGTAGGCTAGACATGAGTGTAAAACATATATTTGAACATGAGCTAAAAATCTTTTTCACACCAGTTTCGAAATGTTCTGTTTTAAATGTTTAAACAAACATCTTGGAAATAATGAAAATATAGAACCATACATCGCTACATTACATAAATATGTAAAGGTAGCTGATGGTTAGATATTTAGATATCATTTAGATCCTCATCTGCCATTGCTAATGCAACAGCTGCTCTTCCTGAGGTGCAATAAATAAATGCATATAAGATCACATTAAAGCTAAATTGTGCTTTAAACATATTAAAGCTAATTACAGCCAGCAGGCAACAAAATAATGAATGAAACAGAAAACAATTCCATACATTTGCTGACTCTTTCCTCTCACAACATCCTTTTTGTCACAGAGAATTCAGGCTCTCTGCCAAAAAGACTTTTGTCATGAGCATTCTCACGTCTCAAAACCGATCAGAATAGCAAGGAGGATGGACGTTTATAGTCACATCGTTGTTTTCAGGATGTCACACAGGCTCTATATTTAGTCCCTTGGAGATATAATAATCTGCTTTGTGCCCGTTTTGTATCCTTTGTGGAAAAGGAACTGTTGTTCCGATCTGCCACTTTTCTGCGGCTGGAGCCTTGTGCTCGAATAACTGACATTAATAGTGACTGGAAAAGAGTTCTAGCTTTTAAATGTGCGAAATTTTAAACATAATTATACCTCTTTATTTCCAGAGGCACATTAGAGACAGAGTAGAGGAGGAGATGGAGGCAGTGTGGAATGTTAGACAATAGAGAGATGTAGGCCAAGTTACTGCACCGCTTAGAAAACTGAGCTATTACGTAATGTAACACTGAATGCTACTCCACCAGAGATTTCCGTACGCTTTTTTCCTTTTCCAATCCAACCACCTACAGTCTCCCGATAGTGCCCTCGAAAATAGAGGTGTGATAAAGCAAGGAATGGAAAACTCAGAGGGAGGTCACTCGCACATTTTAAAGATTGCGTCAGGTCTGACTTCAAAGACTCCACTCTTGAGAGTTATCAATGAGTTACCTCTTTTAGAATAGAATTATAAATGCTGGCGATGTTTTCTAACAGGATCCTTGATAGTGTTTCTCTTGGTTCACAACAGTCCAAAGAGTTCAGGGATATTCAACTAGTTATATTCTCACACATTTGGAGCTTTTGTCTCGGGAGTCAGTGCTGCAGAAACATTTGTTTTGTAATTTTCTATTGGCAACCAGAGGACTTAAAGAAGACAGTTATATAATCAAAATCAAGTGCTTAAAGGAAAGAAAAAATAAATGAATAAAAACGAAAGATAACATCAAGACTCAGTTTAATTTCCACAAGGTTCCTCATCTAGACAGCCATCACTATTTTCTGAATGAATATTTTACTTCACTTTTTTTTTTTGTCCCAAAGTCACACTTTGTTCAATTGGATTCCAAATAAAGGTGAGTTTATGGCCCCTGCATGCCTGTTTGCACTCCCTGAACTGATGAGTCGGCGGATGGTGTCCTGGGGGATCTCCTCCCCGACCTGGATCAGAGCATCAGTGAACTCCTAGACAGCCTGTGGTGGTACTCGGTAGCGTCAGATGCACCGATACATAACGTCCAATAGTTGGATTTATGTCAGGGGAACGAGAGGGCCAGTCAGTGGCATCAATGCCTTCGTCATCCATGAACTGCCTACACACTCTGACCACATGAGGCCGGACATTGTCCTGCACCAGGAGGAACCCAGGGCCCACTGCACCAGGAGGAACCCAGGGCTCACTGCACCAGTGTAAGGTCTGACAATGGCTAGGTACTAGGATTTCATCCTAGTACCTAGCAGCTGTCAGGGTATTGTGCGACTCTCCAAGGATGTGCCTCCCCAGACATCACTGACTCACTACCAAACCGGTCATGCTGGATGATGTTACGGGCAGCGCAACGTTCACCACGGCATCCCCAGACTCTTTTACGCCTGTCACATGTGTTCAGTGTGAACCTGCACTCGTCTGTGAAGAGAACAGGGCACCAATGGTCAACCTGCCAATCTGGGGTTCTGTGGCAAATGCCAATCCAGCTGCACGGGCCTGGGCTGTGAGCACATGTCCCACTAGAGGATGTCAGGCCTTCATGCCACCCTCATGAAGTCTGTTTCTGACAGTTAAGTCAGAAACATGCACACCAGTAGCCTGCTGGAGGTCATTTTGTAGGGCTCTGGCAGTGCTCCTCCTGTTCCTCCTCACACAAAGGAGCAGATACCAGTCCTGCTGCTGGGTTGATGCCCTTCTACGGCCCTGTCCAGCTCTCTTTGTGTAACGGCCGACCTCCTTCTATCTCCTCAATGCTCTTGAGACTGCTGGGAGACACAGCAAACCGTCTTGCAACTGCATGTATGGATGTGCCATCCTGGAGGAGTTGGACTACCTGTGCTACCTGATTGGGCTGCAGGTACCACCTCATGCTACCAGTAGTGACAAGAACACTAGCAGAACACAAAACTAGAGAAGAACCAGGCAGGAAGGATAAAGAGAGAGCAACCATCTGTGGCCACCACATGCAAAACCATTTCCTTTTTGGGGGTTGTCTTGTTTTTGCCTCTTTCATTTGCACCTGTTGTCACTTTCATTTGCACCAAAGCAGAAACAGATTCACAATCACTTGTGCTTCCTAAATGGACAGATTGATATCCCTGAAGGTTAACTGACTGACTGTTAAATTGTGACAATTAAATGTTCCCTTAACTTTTTGAGCAGTGTACGTACAGTACAGAACAAGTGGTGGTGGTATTCAAGTTATGCACAGGTATATTTTTACCATATTTAAAACATAAACTTATTTAAAAAGCGACAGGGAGACAGAGATAGTTTGTCATAACACAATCTGATGTCTGCACTGCATAATCGTCGCCCCATCAGACGTCTTAGCGAGTGAAATAATGAACAGCACAGAAGACTGCTGCACCAACTCCCTCAGCTGAGAAGCTCAGGGAATAAAATTTCAGGTGAGGAAATAGTTCTAGACGCTTTTTTCGTCTCCTTATCGCACTTCACAGATGGCTTTAACTTCCAGACACACACCTGTGGATACAGCTGAGCTTCCTCTTTATATAACCGGCCTCGTATTCAGCCCCCAAAAAAGATAATAATGAAAGACAGCCCCCTCAGTATAGATAAGTAAGATTTGAATATAGAATGTAATGGAATGTGTCAGTGTGAAGATAGGAAAATGTATTTTTGGTTCCTTTAAAGTTAAACTCGACAACATTCATATCAGTTCAACTGCCAGCAGTTTAAGTCATTATTAGCTTCAGTGAACTATAATGACAATCATCTAAGTTTATTTCATGTGAAGGTCTTCTAACAGCTCTGCTTTCATCCTTTAATCGTAATTTAACTTACAAAGAGAAGCAGAGCCAAGTGGCCAGACATCAAAATTACTGTCAGCCAGAACTTATTATTAGGCTCGAATAGGCTCCTAATGTTCTCCTCCAGTGTTAAACTTGCATAACTCCATCAGATATCAGTTTCATGGTGTTTTTAACCACCATTATGGAACATCACAATAGTTTTATTATCAAATTTCTCAGTGTGCTGATATTCTCTCTTTGAGGTGTTTTGTTCAGCGTGCACATGCAGTACAGAACAAACCCAAAAAATAAAAATGCTTTTCATGTCAGGCACAGTTATGACTCAGTTGATCCCGCTCATGAACATTAATGCTGCAATGTCTTTGTTCCTGCGACCTCCCATTTTTCATTTTTGTGATCTTTGCTGCTGGTAAGCATTGTGAGGATTGACAGCGTATCCCAAACAGACATTTGGGTTAGAGTTAGTAATGAGAACACTCAGTGCATGAACGCAGTTTGATTGAGTAGAACAACAAACTGATGAAAAACATTTGATGGCTCTGGATGCCAATATTTGTGTTTGCTGAAGCGTCACGTAGAGCAAACTTTTCTCTACTAAAAAGATACGTGTGTGTGGGTAAAAATACATCCTGAGGCAATTAAAGCGATGAAGAACAGTGAAGGAACAAGAGGTAAAAGGTGTAAGGGCCTGCACAACTTGTCTCCATTCTCTGCCTTAAACAAAATGTGCTCCTTCCATTAAAGATAAGAACCTATAGATGACTTTCAGGATCAAATCTTAAAGTATACTATAAAAAAAGTGAATAAACACTTGTTATTTTAACCAAATCAGGAGTGCCGACTACACTGAATAATTTTTTGGCCAGGGTGACAAGCTGCAAATAGTACGCTGACATATTATCACTTTGTAGTGTATATTTTTTTGCAAACAGTTGCCTATTCACCCTTCAGCAGATACAAAGAGACATTAGCATTCATTCAGAGTTGCAACTGTGTCCGAATGTAAGTTTAATATACACTCTTTTTGGTCTCCATCAACCCCTGGGGGAAACATCTGGAACTTTAGCTTCCTAGACACGTCACTGCATTCATAAGATAAGATAAATCTTTATTGTCATACATACAGCCATACAACGAAATTGGGATACTGTCCATTGGTGCAAAAGAAGGCATATAAAAACAAGACAAAATAAAATGTATGAAGAGTAGAAAAAAGGGTCCTTCAGGGAGGGGAGAGGATGGCCTATGATTTCCTGGGCGATGTTAATGACCCTTTGTAGTGCCATCTTGTGCGCCATGGTGCAGCTGGAGAACCACACAGAGATGCAGTATGTCAGCAGCTCCCTCCTGAGGTTGATCCTCCTGAGGATCCTCAGGAAACAGAGACGCTGCTGGGCCTCCTTCACGACCGCTGAGGTGTTAGGTGTTAGGTGCACACCCAGGAACTTGAAGCTGGGCACCCTCTCCACACCCTCCCCGTTGATGCAGATGGGCTGCAGGTCAGGCTTCCTCCTCCTGAAGTCAACGATCAGTTCCTTCAGCTAGTCACTGACTTTGTTTGCCAGTTGGTGCTGAGCAGGTGGTGTACAGTGGATTCGTCTGAGCTTTTTGCTGGGAACAAAACAAACAATGACACAAAGAAAAAAATGTCACTAGAGTGGTGTGACTGAACCAAAAGAGATAATTTATGAACTGTAAAAATATGAATCAGGAAAGGATTTATTGCCAAGTAGGTTTTCACTGACAAGGAATTTGCTCTGTTTTTCAGTGCATACATAAAACATTCAATAAGGAGGAATAAAAATAAGCCAAAGTACTGCAACACTTAAGAAAATGACTAAGATACTTAAAAAAAAAGTACTGTAACATCATAAATATGTCGCTGTTTCAGAAAAAGATGTGCAGTTTGTGCAGGATGTGCAAAAAACATTAAACAGGCAATGTAAAAAAATATTGTCCAAATATGATAGTCCAAGATGTGCGCTTTTGTGGGGAGGGGGGATATAAGAGTCTGCGTCAGTGGGGTCTCTAACCTTCTTGATGAGGTCCACTGCAGTTGGGAAGAAACTGTTTTTGTGGCGCGAAGCCTCCTGCCAGAGAGGAGTGTTACAAAGAGTTTGTGTTCACGGTGGGAGGGGTCGGCTGCAAATTTTCCTGTCTGCCTCAGGGTCCTGGAAGCATACAGATCCTGGAGGGACGGTAGATTGTAGCCAGTCACCTTCTCAGTGCAGTCTGCCCTTGTCTTCTGCGATGGTAGCAGCATACCAATAGTATGCAGTATGTAGTATGTATCATTTTCTGACTTAAAGGCGCTATATGCAATCAGAGCACATCTGTGATTTAGAAGTGTGCACACTCCTCTCAACATGGAGGTGGCTGAGGTGGCAGCTAATGGTGCTAACAGCGCGAACAATGACAGTGTGCAGACAGAGCTACTGGTGTAAACTAGGGGCAACTGGAGGGTTAGCGCTTCTGCGATGACTCTGTGTCAATATCAGTGTTAACCGCCGCATGGGAGCAGTGCAGAGCGGTGGCGATTAGCAAGCCAGTGGGACACACACAGGACTCACATGTGGCTGGACATGCGTCTCTGCTCAGGACGCCATTACTCCAATTGTTGTTTGCTGCTATAGTAATGCTCTGAATATCGCATGCAGGTTCTTTAATTTGCTTGAGTTTGGTTTTAATCTAAAGACAAGAATGAATGTCTTTAGAGGATGTATGTGCATGGATTTTACTTCTAGGTCTAAGTCTTGTTTATCCAGCGTTCTATAGTTAGAAGGCTAATTTAAATCATTTCACTTGTCAAGTCAGCCAGAAAACTGTCAGTGTCCTTAAACAAGACATGATTGTCTAATTGTTGATGTCCTCACTATTGTATTAACTCATTATTAAAAACCACAGTCTCCTTTTTCTTTCATCATTGTGAGAAACCAGCGTGTAGGAGGCAGAGAGCGACAGCACTCCTTTGTGATTTGGCAACAGTAAGAATGTCTCTGTAAGAATGGGAGTTGAATGTGTGACATCCGAATTCATGTGTACTCAAATATTTAAAAAAAAAAGAAAAAAAAAGGTGAGAATTTCCCAAGTTTGCAGCCTCTACATCTTCTGTTCTCCTCTCCTCACAGACTGTTCCTGTGGTAGAATCTTAGGTTGCCATGGAGACAGAATCACCCACATGTCTCGTCACGAGGAGCCTCTTATCCATGACAACACAGCTGTTTCCTCTATCCTTCACATTTGGTACGTTGCTCACCACTTTGCATATTCTTGAATCAAAGGAGCTTTAGAGCAGAACATCCTGTCTAAACTGCTAAAGACCTTCAACACGGCTGCCGGCTTTTGAGAGTTGCCACCGGTGTTAAGTCATTTTTTGAAGCGGTGCTACTCCACGCTCATAAGCTTTTGCTGGTAGCGTCTCATGTGGCTGAGCTTTGGGAGAAATGCTTTCACACAGAGCATGAATAAAGACGCATATGGGTATAGCTGCTGGAACTAACACCTCTGGATTGTCATTTCCTGCCTCTTGAAGCCCATACCTATACAGTACAGACAGTACAGAGGTTATCAATGAGTGACAAATGAATTGGAAATTCTTCAAAAACACGTTTTGAGCTTTTCTCCTGCATCATCATCTCAAATATGGGCATTTCCACAGTTGCTGCTGAGAACAAGTCATTCAAAGAGGTAATCTCATTTAAAATGTGTGAGCACGCACCGTGACGCAAGTGACAGATATATACAAACACCTACACAAATAGATAGTGCGTCTGACTACAGAAAGAGAGGAAATTGCAGTGCCCACTCACTGTTACTCCGCCTTGAAGTGAGCTCTCGCTGCACGGTGTTCCAAGCGTTTAGAGAAACATTGAGAGCACGGGCTTAACTGCCAGGTTTTTACTACAGGATTTATACAACATTTCCGACCCCTTACACTGACTGTGTACTGATAAACAGAGTAGTAGGCTGGATTAAAACACTGATCAAGCATTGAAGTTTTAGATCAGATACATGCTGTTTTATCTGGGGAACATCTTGTAAAGTAAAGTGCAATATAAATTAAGTTTAATTTAGTTTAATAACACGTGCTGTGTTTATTCTTTTCTGTCTATCTGGCTTTCTGGCCGTCTGTTACATTAAGTTAGACGGTGAAAGGCAGACTCTGCTGTGTTGTGAAGTAGAACTCAGTGTGGGGCCGAGGGGAGACGGTTCACTGCTAATACTCAGACTCTTGCTTATTGCATGCCCTCGAACTCACCAACCCCAGCATCACCTGAGGAGACATGACAAATCCCCCACAGCCCGGAGAAGCTCGTGTACCAGCTCATAATGGCTGCATTAAAGTAACGGCGATAGGTGCTTTATGGGCTGATTCAATAAATAAGCTCTCAATCATGCTATGTTTTGTGTTAGTGTACTTAATGTTGAATGCAATGTCCCCGTTTACACCAGTTGTCTGTGCTTGATTGAGTTAATGTAAATGATGATTTTTCTGAACTCTAAAGGTTATCTTTGTAAGTTCAGTCGAGACTCACAGTGCATTATGTATCGAGCTCTATAGTCCACAGAAAACACGTTACATGATGAATACATGACATAACACACCAGCCACAATAGCCACACAAGGTCTGCCTGTCTGACCGTGACATTAATATTCCAGCCTGTTGCAAAATACACAACACGCACACAGACCATCACACATTGAGCCTTAAACAGTTAACGCTAATGTCACTGGTGCACCATTTAAACACTGTTAAAAAAACTGGTTGAAAAAAACCCCAATTGGTACCCATGGTTGCCGAAAATGTGTTTTAAAATAATTTAGGAGGCCTGTGGGAAACTGCTCTTCGTCTGTGGCTTCTGCGTTTTCAGAAGTATTCCTATTGTCAAACTACACTGGAACACACCTTGTTGGAACAAATTCAAGTCCCCCAAACAATTAAAGCTCTCACAGCTGTTCAAGCATTTAAAAAAAGATCAGCAATAGGACCCAATTTGACTAAGCCCACACAAAGACTTTCACTTTCCAATTTTAAAAAATCCCCATCCGTATAGAAACAGCACTTCTGCAGTCGCACTTTTGATCACACACGTTTTAAAAAAGGAGCTATATTGAGCAAAATCGCAGCATCTCTCACATGCGCTTGTAGAGGCGATCTGTTAAAGGTACTTCAAAATCAGTTTTCATCTCCATAGAGTTCATGGAGAATTACACTTCCACTGCGGCTGAAACAGAAATAGCTTCCATGTATTTACTTACTGTTACTAATGTGTGCTCAATTCACCAGAAAAAAAACCTCTTCAGGAACTGAAATAGACCTTTTTTATCATTTCACTTAGCAGTTCAATTTCTTCACAAAACCATTTTTATGTTATGTTATTCTGGAGACAAATGTGAGATGGAGGAAAATGGTAAGTCAGACATCATTTCAATGCGCTTTTGAAGGCTGACAGCAGAGCAGTGGCTGGTGAGAACATCTTACTTTATGTTGTTATATTACAGCAGCACTGACCTCTGGGCTTCACAGATAATATGTGATTTCTGACTGTAACATAATTGTAAATGTTATGTGGAATGCGCTGTTACCATGGCTTTAAATGTCACTGCAAATCAATCAGTATGTGCAACACAGAGCATCTGCTTGATGTTTCAGCGTCAGGTATATTATGTAACAAACCACAATCCATGCTTCTCTCCCCACTGGCCATGATGGGATTTCTATGGTACCTTCTTCCAGTGGTGCCACCAGACTTCATAGAGATTTATAGGTTTTTGTAAACTATGTCAGTATGGAGAGTTAAGGAATCACATACTGATATACTTTGATTTCTTATTTTACAGTTATAATTACTCATTATCTGATGTGCATAGATTCCCATCCAACATTTGTATGTGGGGCCTATGTTGGTAGTAAATGAGCTGAAAAATGGGCCCTATATGGGATTGTCCAAGGGTTCCATAATGGCACCATGCCAATTGCCCACATTTGTGGTTTTACTCAAGTGGGGCCAAGAAAAGATGCCCATTTGATGCCTATACCCACTTGGTGTCCAGGTAGCCGTAGCATAACCCATGTGGGGCCCAGTTGGGTAAACCCATGCATGTGGGCAATTGGAATGGGGGGCATCATGGAACCCTTATAGGCCCCATTTTTTAAGCTCATTTATTAACCACATGGGGCCCACATACAAATGTTGACTGGGTTAATACCAGTGCTGTTGACATTTTGAGTTCCAGTACAATCCTGTTTCTAATGTGTTATGTAACTTGTGTTGTTAGGCGATTCATTGTTCATTTAGATATCTTGAGGTGAGAGTTCAAGGGACTCCTTTGAAAATGGCCGTGTGATGTGTTCCCTCACCAAACTTTAGCCCAAATTTGGATTGTTAGTCAGCCTGCTCTCTGACAAGCTACGCTAACATGGTTAGTACCAAGCGATGCTTTAGGTTGTGTCGTTTCACAAGATACCACTACCTTTGCCCTACCTTCAAAAATGAGTGCTCCACAGCCTCTTAAATGGGAACACCACCTTATAAGAAATTCTAATAGGGTCTTTCCATGTCCAAGGAAAGTTCAATCAATATTTGTGAACATTAGCCCCCTTGGGCACCACTGTCTCCTCAGAGTGTCTGTCAGTAAACACAATTAATGCCTGAATTGCATGTGAGAAGTTCAAACCTGCCATTACTGACCTTGCGTTCCTTCCTATAGGACAGTTTTACTACACTGTATGTTGATGTATATGCTGTGATTTACATGATCAAAGATCTGCTGATGATTTGATGATGTGATACAATGCTTTACTGCAAAATCCTTCTTTTCTCCTTATAGAAGACAGACATTTGTAGATGCATTGCAATAGCTTTTGAGCATTTACTGAAATTCCCATCCACTACAGCAGCTTGTATTTTTTGCTCATCAACAATAGAAACCTAAAACTGGATTTATTCTCACAGGAAGGGACTGTTGATGGAGCTGACTTTGCTTCACAGCTCCCAAATGTTTACTTGCATCACTAGCCGCTGCATGTCATGGTATAATATAAACGTAGATGATGTGCAATCACTTCCCTAGGATTTCGAGGAAATTGTATCAGGCAACAGCCTGTTTATGTTACTCACCAATAATATAAACTTTCAACTGGCTGCGTCCTTCAGAATGGTTTGGTGACACTGCAGCGCTTGCTCCACAGCTGCTGACTGTTTAGTGATCCGCATGTGGGGATAAATACTGTACTTGTAAACACACACAGATCTGTGCCACTGCACGTGGTGGAGTTTTACATGATTCACCCAAGAATATCACCACAACAGGCAGTCGGTGTTCATACAGTCATTGTTGCAGCCGGACTGAGGGTGGTGTTTGGAGCACAGAGGAAATGGAAAATGCTAAAGCTGAGTCATGAAGAACCCACAGCTGTCACACATTGCCACCTGGTGGTTTGTATACTTTAGAAAAGCACTGCCTCAAATGTTCAATGTTAGGTACACAGTGTTTTGTACAATGCTGACTTGACTCCATAATGGCAGCATGCAGTGAGAATACAAAGATGTGGTGCATGTGGTTTGAAATGCAGTATTTAATTTCTATACAGCATGATGAATTTGATATAAATGTAATTTGAGGTTTAAATGTTTTAAATGTGAGATAAAGCTCAGTGGTTAAACATGGCCGCTTTTTAAATACATTTTGTGCTGACATCCACTCCACCTTATTTTCACAAGACACATAAGTGTGCATTAGATTTAGGGGTGCCACGATATACCGCTATTGATAATAACTGTGATATTTAAAAGTGAAATATTGATATCATGTTAGTAATACCCATATGATAACACCGTGTAAATAATCTAGCACCCTTTATTTTTGTCTGTTTCTTTCTGTGATCACTTTGTCTCCCTCCTCCAAATGCCATCTGGTTTGTCTTTCCACTATCCATAAAGTGTAATTGCTCAGTTATGTTGACAGACTCTCTCCACCTCCCTACACTTGTATTCTGAGAGTAATTCATTTGCCAAAATTAGATAAAACGCACAATGAATAAAGTTCAGTGAATTTAAATGACAACATTATTATTGGGGTTTTTTTGTGTGGAGTTTGTATGTCCTCCCCATGTCAGCGTGGGTTTTCTCCAGGTGCCCTGGCTTCCTCCTACAGTCGACGTGCAGATTGGGTGACTCTAAATTGCCCATAGGTGTCAATGTGGGCGTGAATGGTGTCTGTCTCTATGTGTCAACCCTGTGATAGTCTGGCCCAATGTCAGCTGGGATAGACTCCAGCCCCATCGTAATATCATTATCACAGAGTCTTTTGGCCACGATACTCATGTAGTGAATATCTGATGTTGTGCCAGCCCTAATTATATTCAATTCAATTCAATTAAATTCAATTCAACCTTTATTTGAATTCGGAGGATCATTGAGAGCAAGCCCTCATTTACAATGATGCCGAATGTACAACAACCATAAAAACAATATATAAGAACAATACAATAAAAATAAAACAGAGACAAATTAAAAGCAATTACACTCATGAGTAAAGTGGTCAGCAATCAAGGATTTGACCAGGCTGTACAAACGTTTCCAACTTCAGCGCATGCTGCAAAATGCTCCATATGCATTTTTATTTTTAATTCTAAGAAAGTGGATAATGTGATTGCTATTATAAACCTGTTATTTGGACTTCAATCTAAAATGTCCAGCTTTAAGTGTTATCCGATGCTTAACACCACATGTGATCTTTTTTTTTCCATCCAGTCTTAGTGTGCACAAAAACAATAAATACACCTATACAGAAAAGTGTTTCCACCTCCTGATGCTCATGCTTTATTATATTCTGACACTATCCACAACAGATATGAACAATATATCAAAAATTCTCCAGTGATGTACTATACAAATTAGAATCAATAAATGCAGCTGATGTGTCCATTTGGTGTGAAATATAATTCATAATAATGAGGTTGTTAGTTGTAGTTACAATGTGCTTGCTGTCCCTCAGTCCCTCTAATGGCACATCAGCTGAGTGGGCAGCTGCTGGACAATCACAGAACCAGTGTAGGTGTGGGCCAGTGTTAATCAGCCACATCCGTTTTACGCTGTAACAATGGATTGTGACCCTTTGTCACCATTCTCTCCATAATCTACGTCAGAGGATAACATGTTGACCTGACAGTTTCACTCATTAAGTGAGGGCCCACGTCTTCCTGACTACATTGTTCTGTAAAAGTAGTCTTCAAATGTGCTTTCAGATGACTACGGTAAACGTAACTCAGCCGCACAGGAAAGAATGATAAGAGGCGGTTTATAATGGCTGCAAATTTGGCCACCTATGCACAGGGAAACACAAACAGTAAAAGGGTACTGGAAGAAGAAGAACCAATACTTTAATTAGGGCAGCCATTAAACGTAATACAGTACATGTGTGAAATGTGGTTTGACTTTATCTGGTTTAACCTATGGTCCTTATTATGGTCCAGCTTAGCTCAGGTAAGAAGCTGACAGATGTGGCCTCTGCAGGGATTTGCCTCTGAACTGTTTGAACACAGTGACTCATTTGTTTGCAGAGCCCTCCAATTGTAGCCCACGCTGCCCTTCCTACGCCTTACGGGGGATTCTGTTTTCCAAACACAGAAGTGTTTACTTACTGCAACAAGTTTAAAAAAAAAAAAGTGATCCCGGTGACGATTAAATGGGACCCATATGTAAACAACAACAACAGCCTGTGAGACTTTGTTATAGTTTAGCTGAAAACTAACACCCACCTCTTGCAACCCATGAGTCAGCAGGGCTGATGGTTATATATTCTGTCTCGTCTACGTCATAGGATAGAGATGTGTTTATGCGAAGGAGCCCATAGATTCATCACAACTTGTAATATGTATGCATTGGTGCTGTTTTTTCTTTTGTGAATTTATACGCATGAGGATGAGGTTTTTAATCAAACAAAACAAAAGAAACTGAAATCGCCATTACTATTGTGGCATCCAAGACAATGCTGGCAGCCGTCACAAGCACAATCAGGCCGTCAGACCTTCTCCTTCCTCTAATGTGAATATTGCAAGGTCCCATATATGCGACATCATTATTCCTCTTCTAGCCCCAGGTCTCACCGTATTTTCGGCATGTTAGCTGAATGCCCACACTGGACAAACAGAACATGTAGCTTCATATGTACGACCATTTTAAAGACAAACCAGAGTAGCCTGTCACACATAAACCTTAACCGATGGCACAAGTTCAAAAAGATGGAATCAGCTGACAGCAAAAACACATTACGAAGTTTGCAGGAAGGTGCAGGAAGGACGCCCTCGTCCCATTCTGGCTCAAGATGAGCCAGGAAGCAGTTTATCACCAGCGCCCGGTGCACAGACATCTGCAGATTCCCTGACAGCAGCAGCTGGTGTACAACCCACCTTGAAATGGTTGCAACCTTTAAGTCTATCTACCTTCTGCTGTGTACAATATAACACTGTGGAACTACTTAAAGACCCTGCTGTACATGACCAAACAACAGGAAATTGGGTAAAGTTTTCCACAGGAGTCTGCCTTTCAACCTTTACCCGTGCCTTCCTGAAGGGTTAATATGTTTTACATGTTACTGTATGATCAAATGTGATGAAGTCATCCAAACCAGGAAGGGATAGAGGAGGACAGAATGATGGAGTTGATCTCAGTGGTGTAGAGTAGTCAAACTTTTAAAGGGTACTTTTGCCCTCTGCTGGCCTGTACTCAAAATACCTACATTTAAATTTATTTCTGTATAATGGCTTGGTATTTCATCAAAATCATCATTTGGTATCCAAACATTGTCTTAAAGGGAGAGTTCATGGTTTTTTCTACATGAGGAGTCACTGGTGATATTGGTGGGTGGAAATTACAACAGAAAAACAGCTGTTACGACAATATGAGAAAACCTTGGGCCATGGTGTTAGAACAAGTGTTAGCCTGTCAGTGAAAGAGTGATAGGCTGTGTGTAGTTTCATGGACGCAATTGTGAAAGATCTCTTTGTTTTCTTTTTTGGATGAATGAATTTTAGTGGTGTCAGTGGTGTCAGGGCAACTCTCAAAGTAAGAATGTCATTGCCTGTAACCATGTTTACGTTTGCTGTGTTCATGACAGTTAACCTCTTGAATCTTGAATCTTGAAACATCAACGAAATAACAAATAAAAGAGGAGTTTTTGGTGACATTTGCCCCCACTGTCTAAGTGATTTGCCAATTTTAGCCTATTACACTTCTTAAAAGACACTCCAGTGTTTGACATTATAGTTGAGTGTATTAGTAAGCTATTATTAAAGTAGTATAGGCTATTGTATATGTGAAAATGATAACTAGGCCTAATAAACAAAATGTAGACAACATTGCTCAAATTATCCTAAGCCACAACTGAAAACATAACTATTCCCATTTCAAAGCATTATGACCACAATTATATGCTCTTATTTGAACATGTACTGACAAAATGCCATAAAACAAAGCTTATTAATTGCCATAACTGTGATAAACAGTACAGAGCCGGGCAGTAAATCAGCTGGGATGTACCGAGAACATTCCAGCAATGTTATTGTAAAATGTCATTGTGTGAGTTAATAACAGGCTCAGCGCCATGTTACTGAATCACGTTGTTAATGTACTGCCGATTTTATTTCTACATTTATTTTTCGTGTATTTTCGTACAGTAGATTTACCGTGTATAAATGATTACCGTTAGTCTGATCAGTGGTTGGTTTGAACGGCGTCACGACTAGAACGGTCACCTGGATCTCTGATTGGCTCAGAGCGCTGATCCGGGTACTGCGCTAGAACGAGCCCATTAGCTAAAGGTACCAATATGGCGGAGGTAAGAGGGAAAACAGGGGAGAAGCAATCGATCTTAAATCGATATTTTTAAAATTTGTGTCCTGTATTTTTCATTTCTACGCTATCGATTGAGGAAAGGGTAGTTTTTTCCTGCCGTGTAGCGTGTTTCGTGTCATAATTGTGGTGTTAATTCCTCTAAAATATGCTTGAATGTCTGGACTGATCCTTCACTACAAGGCCGCTGCGCCTCGCTCGCTCAGCTGCTTTGGTGTAGCGGCTGTGTAAATTGATACGTAAATTTTACGTTAGCTTGCTGGTTAAAGGAAATAACAGCTTATATCGCTTTTGTTATGAATGGAAATGTATTTCCTCTGTTTAGGCTAAATTACCGGCACATATACTGTTAATATAATCCATCTCTGTCGATTGCAGTGCCGAGCAAACGAAATTAGTGTTTACATTTTTCGATGCATAACGTTAACAGTAAGCTGTGGGGTTAGCTTGCTGGCTAGCTAACTGTTACAGAAGCCGACACTGCGTAAATCGTACTGTCCCCTCCAGATATTCCTCTGTTTTAACTTCGACGACCCTCACGAAAGGGATCATTTCAATTCCGGTGTTTAAAGGTTCATTTTGCTCTCAGTTGTGCTCAGTGTTTAGCGTTCACCGCGGCTAGCGTTACATTAGCCACCTATTCCAGGTAACGTTAGCGGCAAATGCAGCTTTCTTGCCAAAGTATTTACAGTGGTCATAATACAGGTCATAAAAGGCATGTTTCTCTTATTCCGCTTGATTTCATGTTTGAGTTTAAAGCGTTGGCATAAAAATTGAACCTGTTTCAAGTCATTTATGCTCTGGCTTTATGTTTTGCAGGCTTCCCTAGGGAGTTCAAGTCCAGGTAAGAAAACCTCTGCTGTAGATTATCATGTACTTAATTAAGTGTGTCTTTATTTTAATGTCACTATTTTGCATAACACAGATGTCAAGATTAAATAACATGTTATTATATATTCTGTCAGAGCTAATGGCTTGGAAATGGACTTTTTTTTTTGCTTTTTTGCAACATGATAACTAGAAAAGTATCTTAACAAGTGTGTATCTTCAATTTTCAGTGTAAAAATCTTATTTGTGTTAAGATTTTTTTCTTTCTTTCTTTCTTTCTTTCTCGCTCAGTTGGCTCTTTATCGTCAGAAGACCATGACTTTGACCCAACAGCAGAAATGTTAGTTCATGAGTATGATGACGAGAGGACCCTGGAGGAGGAAGAATCTCTGGAGGGAGGAAGAAATTTCAGCTCAGAAATTGCAGACCTTGAAAAGGTAAAGTAATAAATGCACAAAAATTGCCATTAAACAGGATATACATGAAAATGTGACATTATGGGATTTGAAAGTGCATTTGCAATTTGAAGATTTGTATGTATTATAAATGTGGAAACCAGAGTGTGCGACGTCTTATTGCCGTAGGACTGTTAAGTACGGACTCTGTCATGTCACTGGGAAAACGTGTGGTATTAAAAGGCAGTGAAAATTGCTTGTGCGACCTTTATAATGATAAGGGAAGACGTCTGATTTAGAGCTGCAAATGGCACAATTAATAAAGGTCAACTTGGTTTTTAGTACGCATGCATTCTGTTATGCTCATTTATAAATTGTCTCTTGGTGACACTGAATTAAAATGCATTATTGCTTAAGTCATTTACTAAGTAATTGGCTATAAACTTTAGTTGGCTGTTACAATCAAAGAACAAACAAAGATGTAAATCACCTATTCAGTGGAATGTGAATTGTTTTTCAATCAAAAAATTTTAACGCCATTTGAATAATACATTGAAAATGCTTAATAACTTAGATCATGAGTTGCTAATTTTGCATCACCTCTTGTGTTTTTTAACAGGAGGGGAACATGCCTTTGGAGGAGCTGTTGGCCATCTATCGCTATGAGGCCTCAGCAGGCTCCAGTATAGACAGCTCATCTGGAGACCTGACTGATGAGCTGCCCGATATGACTCTGGATAAGGTAAATAATTACTGTAACGTAGTGAACAGATAGATACGGGAAAAATAATAAGATGTAAATGTACCAATGTACCAATGTACCACCAGACCAAATATGGAGCGTGGACTGGTAGCTGGAGAGGTGCCAGTTCACCTCCTGGGCACTGCTGAGGTGCCCTTGAGCAAGGCACTGAACCCCCCAACCACTTGGGGGCGCCTGTCATGGGCAGCCCCCTCACTTTGACATCTCTCCATTTAATGCATGTATAGGTTCTGTTTGTGCATGTGTGTGTATTTCGGGCCTGTGTGTATATGTATATGACAGCGGAGTGAAAAGATTGAATTTCCCCCTTAGGGATTAATAAAGTATATAAAATTAAATTAAAAATTAAAAAAAAAGAGAGAGATTTTGTTGATCGTCCTTGGACTGCCCCAGTTTACAACTGACATTATTCTTTCTTTATTTCTTTCTAGGAGGAAATAGCTAAAGACCTTCTGTCTGGGGACTATGAGGAGGAGACCCAGTCCTCAGCTGATGATCTGACCCCTTCAGTCACCTCCCATGAGGCTACTGATTTCTTCCCAAGAACACTTCGATGTAAGTGGCACATGCTTTAAAAGCACTTCTTGCCTGTAGCTTTGCAGGATTAAAGCTTGTCATGTTATACAATACAATGCCGTGCTGCCAAATTCAATACATTTTGGCTGAAACAGATATTTGAAATATTTAATCAGTAGTAAATTAATTTACGCCAGTTGTTTTCTTAATATTTTCTTAATCCATCATGGTCTATTAAATGTTTAGTAGACCCTATTTTGTGACCTTTCCCTTCACAGTTTCTTAAAGCCCATGATGACATCATCTGATGTCTTGGTTTGTGTGATCAATAGTCCAAATCAAAGAGATAACTGGTTTGCTTTCACAAGAGACAAATAAAAGCAGCAAATCCTTACAATTCAGAAGCTACAACTAGTAAATATTTGTAGGGATCGGCCAATGCAAATATTAAATCTATTTTGATTTTAAGCAAAACACTGGACCAGACAGGTATTCTGAATGTTACCAGGGTTTGCTGCTCCAAAGTACAACATAGTGCACCGTGTTCCAGCTGCAAACTAGCATCTAGATTATCTAGTTGCATCACGAAACATCAGAGCTCTCTGTCTACACTGGATTCATTAAATTTGCACTTCTGTCAGGCCTGCTTTATGTAAATAGACCATGTAAATATCAGCTGTTTGCTTAAGATCAGATTGGAGACGTAACCACTTAAAAGATGAGTGAGTAGCCTTCTCGCTATCTACTACTTTGTACCGTTACTTTTTGAAACCGAAAACACACGTGTCATATTGTGATATTTATTGGAAATGACAATATAGCCAACAGTCATTTAGCTCATCCAAAACGTTCAGCTCCCTGGTGATGTCCCTTCAGCCAGCCTCTACCGTTTTTAGGTTTTTACAGTAAAATAAAAAGGTATAGGAAAGATAATTCCTCAACCTAATTTAATAAATTATACGTTCCTCATCCATTGTGGCGCCCTTAAATCAAGCGACAGATATAAATAGGAACAGAGGTCTAACAAAAGTTGAGTTCACCACAGCAACACTGCCTCACCTGGCATTATTCAGAACACCTCTTAAGACAGCTTTAAATCCAAAATGTTGTCATATTGGTGCAGTTTTAATTTTCTTGCGATGTCTCCTCTTGTGACTCCAGAACACATGGACTTTGTTGTGAACAAACCATGCATGTGCTGCTCTGCCCCTTCCATCTCCTGAAATTTGATGACCTTCTTGTTGCCGACACCTTTAGTCTCTTTAATAAACATAATATTACAGTGCTGACATTGTCATATTGCTTATTATTAATGCATACATGTTGGATTCGGCACCATGATGCTGTCAGCACAGGTTGCCAACTTAGGCTACTTTTTAATTTGCCATAATGTGTTATAATGAATCAGCCAGTTTGCATGAAATCAAGCCGGTTTAAGCTTGTATAACTGGAATTTTTTTGAAAAATGACTTCAACATAATCAGTTATTTAAATGATTATTGATTTTTTTTTTTTTGTCAATTGACTAATTCTTTTAGCTCTATAAGACATTATATAAAGAATAAACTCTTGGGTAGTGCTGTTTCCTAAATTTCTAAATTAAAGAAACATTGAAATATGTCAATCAACTTCGCATTTAGAACTATCTCAGCAATATTTACCATTTCCGAGCACCAGTTTGTGGTTAAAGAAATCTCCCCTACCTTCCTATTATAGTACCACATTGACACCAGGTTTGGCAGGTAAAGCATCAAGCCTTAGCTCACAGGGTATGCCATTGAAAATCAACGCATGTTAATGTGTTTATGTGTTGTTTATTTTATCATCAGCCAACGCTATCTCTGATGGTGATAAAGAGTCAGAGTGTGATGAAGATGGCCCAAGCCCAGAAGACTCCAGAAAGGTAAATGACACATTTTGGAGCACATTGAGAGCCATAGAAATAGTTAACTAACCTGTTTTAAGTTGAATCAACACAGGTTTGTTAAACATGCACTGTTTTGTCTTTGGTTTGAATCTTATTCTAGGAAATAATGGTGGGAACACAGTACCAAGCAGAGGTTCCTTCTGGCCTCTGTCACTACAAAGATGGGGAGAAAGGTGACTGCTGCTTTTTTTCTGTTCAGCATGTGTGCCTGACGTGTTCTTTGATGTGATAGCTTACAGTGTTGCTATCCGTACAATGAAGATAATGTGCAGACAGTGACTAATCTTACCTTTACGTACTATCTTACGCAGTTTATGAAGATGAAGACGAGTTATTATGGAGCCCAGGTACTTTGCCAGAAAACAAGGTTAGATCCTTCCTGTGTGACGTGTTGTCGCGGACAACAGATGAAAAGACAGGATGTGACAAACCATGGATGCATGTTCGAGACAATGAGCAGGTCAGTCACGTCTTTATTTATCAATCCTTTCATGTTGGAACACAGTGATGAGCATGGTATTAGTAATGTATGCGTGTTTAAACAATGTACATACATTTTCAGTGTCTTTCATTTGTCACATCCTGAAGCCATTGTGCTTGGAATACTTGAAGAAATTTGTTTATATGGTACATTGATTCGTGTGGCCAATATTCTAGTCTTGACCACTCCACTCTTTCCACATAGGCTTTGTATGAGCTTGTCAAGTGCAACTATAACACTCGCGAAGCACTAGAGAGACACTGCAACCGTGTAAAGTCCTCGAAAGGTAAGAACAGGAAACCATTTCTTGCTACATCCATGCAGAAGCTGTGATTTGTGACATTAGGCAAAGGACATTGGTACATCAGTAGCAAATAATATATTGTGGGCTCACAGCACTGTCAAAAAGACTTTGCAGTCAATTTTCTCTTTCTGTCTAACTTTTAGGTTTCTTGGTTTGGCACAGCATATAATTGAGAAGACTGCCCAGATTGTCCTTTATTTTTCTGGTTGTAGTGTTGTAGATTTGTTTCGCTAGCCAGATTATCTGTAATCACAGAGTAAAACATACTCAGGGATGCTATAGCATTTAAATAGTTGTTACCAACACGTGAGCATTGGTTAAAATGTTTTGCAGACAAAGAACAAAGTAGAAGTAGCAGAATAAAGACCTCCAAGACCTAATAATCTGCTTTGTTACCAATTAGGTTGTCCGTCTTGTGAATGTGATATTTCAGGAATGCCTTGAGGGAATTTCTTTAATTTGGCACAAACATCCATTTGGACTCAAAGATGAACTGATTAGAATTTGGTGGTCAAAGGTCACTGCGACCTAACAAAACATTTTTATGGCCATAGCTCAAGAATTAATTCACTAATTGTGACTAAATATCTAATAGGATAAAAGGACAAAGTGATTATATTTTATATCAAAAAGGTCAAAGATCAGCTTACTGTGACATCATGATGAACATGAAGCATCCATGTTTTGCCAACATTTTTTATTAAATTCCTTTGAAGTCCTCACTACATATGAGTCTGGACAGAAATGAGTATAAACTTGGCTGATTAGTGGAGGCACCCAATCATGAGGCAATAATTCTAGTTTCCAAAATCTATAGTTGCCTTCTGTTGGATTATGAATGTCCACAGTGAACATTAGGCCCATCCAGCTGTTCATTTGCAAGGTTTTTTTTGTTGGACAGGAGTAAGCAGATGGAAAGTCAAATAACCTTTTGGATTAAAGTAAAAAAAAAAAGCTTTTTTACTTGTCATAAAAGTAAAAGTCTTGTTGAAGCACACACTGAAGAAACATAGAATAATAATTAAATGTAAGTAAAATACATTTAGAAAGAAATATTAGTCAAATATGGCTCTTAATTTGATGCCAATCCCATGTACATGTACTGATCTTTTCATTTATAATTAATAAATGATTTCTATCCTTACTTTAATCAATCTAAAACTGTTTCATTGCAATTTGAACGCCGTCCCAACTGTAACATCAGAGTTTTTACTTCATTTTAAATATCCCCCTCCATTAGGAACCACTATAAGCTCTCTCTTAACAGTCCCACAGTAACTCGTGACTAACATTGCTTATTATTTGACACTTGTATTGACATGGTAAAAGGTTCCTCTGTCTCACCTCTGTAGACAAATGATTACTGCCTAACTGTTGGTGAATCATTCCCCAACATTTTCATTACTTGAAAAGGAGCACCATTTGTTTAAGTGTAAAAGAAAGCAGAAACTCACTCATTATTATGCAATGAGCTGCACTGATGCTCATGGTGATTTTACGTGGCAGTTAAAATCCATTCTGTACAGGAACGAACAGTATTAACAAACCCAAATTGAGGTGAATGCCTGCACCCATTGTGCTGTGGATATACAGTGCCTTCAACCCAAACTGAATGGTGTTTATTATATGTCCCTAATGTTCCTCAGGATGGAGCAAAAGTATAGAAACCATCTTTTAAAACCAACAAAAAACAATCCAATAACACAACATTGTTGCCTCGAATATGAGTTTAATTAACACATCACTTACAGTCTACAAAAAAAAACCCATACACACAGTATCACAAAAGTACTTTTTATTACAAGACTGTATGTAATTGCATTCCACAATATCCAGGGGATTGTATTTTTCTGGTCACTGATCTTTAACCTTTGCATGTAAACCTTAATTTCTGATATTTGATCATTATTTATATCCAGTTGTCGTGTCATGTGTTAATCTTTCTATCAATTTAAGAGGGATGTAAGTTTCAGTCCTGTGTTTTGAATTTTCTTGGTCTACACTTTTGTTTTGTGCACCAAAAATGTATCAATGTATATCTCCTTTTCTTTCAGAAAAATCACCTCCATGGTCAGAAGAGGAATGCAAGAACTTTGAGCATGCACTACAGATGTATGACAAGAATTTTCACCTCATACAGAAACATAAAGTGAGTCTTTATTCATGACCTTATGAGATTCCCCTTTTACACAAGCATGAAAAGGAACATATATAAAGCTGTGAAAAGCTAGCATCCCTTTATAATTACCATATTGCCCCCTTTCAGGTCACAACACGAACAGTAGCTGAATGTGTGGCGTTTTACTACATGTGGAAAAAGTCGGAGCGCTTTGACTTCTTTGTGCAGCAGAATCGTTTTGGGAAGAAAAAGTACAGCAGCTATCCTGGTGTAACGTAAGTGGCAAAACAAGATTCTGTTTTCAGTCCTTTTGTGTTTTGCTTATGTTTATTACAGTGAACTCTGGAAATTAAAAAAAAAAGTTCACATAATTTTGAAGAGAATCTTAAAATGAAACATGACTCTGTATCCAGTGACCTGATGGACAGGCTGGTGGATGAAGCAGAAGGACTGGCAGTGGACAGTTCCTCCTCCGTGTGTTCAGGAGCAGGTGGAGGAGGAAGGCTGGAGACCACCACAGACCAACAGCTCAGCCTGCTGAACTCCATCACTGCCAGCGACCTCACAGGTTAGTCATGGTGTTTAGTTCTCCATAGTATACTATGACAATTTTTGTGACATACTTGAGAATGACATTTTTATGGCATACTACCCTGTGACTTTATTATTATGTATATATTTTATTATGTTGATCAATTCTGAACACACAACATTTATGCATGTCCGTCCATCCAGGGAGAGGGATCCCTCCCAAGTTGCTCTTCCTGAGGTTTCTCATATTTTTCTTCCTGTAAGAGGAATCTTACAAGTTTAGTGCAAGCTACATTGTGCGACAAGGATCTAATAAACTATAGTAAATATTATACTATGACGTCTTATGATATTTTTAATGGCATACTATACTATGACATTTTTATGACATATTTTAGGTCATACTATACTATGATGTTTTTATGACAATTTTATGGCATACTATACTATGACGTTTTTATGACATTTTTTTAGGTCATACTATACTATGACGTTTTTATGACATTTTTTATGGCATACTATACTATGACGTTTTTGTGACATTTTTATGGCATACTATACTATGACATTTTTATGACATTTTTTTTAGGTCATACTATACTGTGACGTTTTTATGACTTTTTTGTAGGTCATATTATACTATGACGTTTTTATGACATTTTTTTTAGGTCATACTATACTATGACGTTTTTATGACTTTTTTGTAGGCCATACTATACTATGACGTTTTTATGACATTTTTTAATTCATACTATGCTATGACGTTTTTATGACATTTTTTTTAATTCATGTTATACTAAGACGTTTTTATGACATTTTTTAGGTCATACTATACTATGACGTTTTTATGACATTTTTTAGGTCATACTATATCATGCCGTTTATATGACTTTTTTTGGGTCGTACTATACTATGACGTTTGTGTGACATTTTTTTTAGGTCATACTATACTATGACGTTTTTATGACATTTTTTAATTCATACTATACTATGATGTTTTTATGACATTTTTTTTAGCTCATACTATACTATGACGTTTTTATGACATTTTTTAATTCATACTATACTATGATGTTTTTTTGACATTTTTTTAGCTCATACTATACTATGACGTTTTTATGACATTTTTTAATTCATACTATACTATGATGTTTTTTTGACATTTTTTTTACTTCATCTTAACTATGACGTTTTTATGACATTTTTTAATTCATACTATACTATGATGTTTTTTTGACATTTTTTTTAGCTCATACTATACTATGACGTTTTTATGACATTTTTTAATTCATACTATACTATGATGTTTTTATGACATTTTTTTTTAGCTCATATTATACTATGACGTTTTTATGACATTTTTTAAATCATACTATACTATGATGTTTTTTTGACATTTTTTTTTAGCTCATACTATACTATGATGTTTTTTTGACATTTTTTTTAGCTCATACTATACTATGACGTTTTTATGACATTTTTTAATTCATACTATACTATGATGTTTTTATGACATTTTTTTTTAGCTCATATTATACTATGACGTTTTTATGACATTTTTTAATTCATACTATACTATGATGTTTTTTTGACATTTTTTTTAGCTCATACTATACTATGACGTTTTTATGACATTTTTTAGGTCATACTATATCATGCCGTTTATATGACTTTTTTTGGGTCATACTATACTATGACGTTTGTATGACATTTTTTAGGTCATACTGTACTATGACTTTTCGTTTATTATTATGTCATGCTAATGTTTGCCCCCAGTGTGTATGATTCTTGATCAGTCTGTTACTGCTTTCAGTTGTTAATTGAGCTTCCTTTGTCTTCGCAGCTTTGAGTAACACTGTAGCCACAGTGTGCAACCCTGCAGAGGTTGGTTGCATGGACTCCTACAGTTTTCCACCATTGGAAAGTCTCCATCGTGGGTCCCTGAACCACGACGAATCCCTTGGGTTCCCTTCTAATGGCGCAGATCCCGACTGCCTCAACATGCTCGACGCTGGCTTCTACCACTCTGACCTGGGCCAGCTAGGAGGAGTGTGTGTCAACAAGGACTGCGAGCGGCCCTCCAAGAGACTCAAGATGGCTCTGCCTGACTCCTTTATCAATGACGTGTCTGTGGGTAACCTTGGAGTGGACTTCGAAGCGCGACGGACATCGACGCACCACCACCGAATCACCGGCGCCAAAATGGCAGTGTCTGTCACAGACTTTGGGAGTTTGGCTGGCAGCGGTGAGCCCAACGGGTTTCTGGGAGCACATGCACGGCACCACACACAGCACACTGCGGCACTTCAGTCAGAGTGATCTTCCTCATCTTCATCCCTTGTTCTTCCCTTTTGAGACCCCTTATCCCGCTTGTACATAAGACTGACCTCACTGGAGAATCTGATTTGTTTAAATTTTATTATATATATATATATATATCTATATATATGTATATGAATATACTTTTTTGTTTTCATTTTTTTGTGTAATATGACATCAGTGATGTCTATCATATAGAACTAAAATCTTGATTTCTCTCAAGAGTTTATATAGCCATTTATTTTATTCTCGTTTTGCGGTCTTGAGATGTGTAACGTCCATGTACAGTGGGGCCCAGAGGCTGCAGTAGGAGAGTTGTGTATCTTCCTCCCTCACATCTTCACACAACATCTTCACAGCTACGGTATGTTATCCTGCCATTCTTTTCAGCTGCCAAAATTGGCTCAGTTTTCTGCCTCTAGTGTCAGTATTTAGTTGCTTGTTTCTGTTGTTTGAAGTGGTACTTTTTTTTCCTTTTTTAAATTAGTGTTTGGTTTACAGGTACTTCTTAGTGACCAGGCTGGTGCAAATGGTTTTCTTTGGTCCCCAAATAAACCTGGCTAGATATTGTATGAAGAGCAACACTAGCATGGAGATTAGCTTTGAGAAACAGGAAGTGTGGTGGCTTCAGCTGCTAAGGCCTTCCAGTTTGGTTTTCTTTCTTATTTTATCCTGAAGCTTGTCTGCATTTGGTCTGCTGGTTTACGTTTTCAACTGTTCAAAATGGCCAAACTGGAACGTGAGTGTTTGCTGCAGTTTATTTTTCTTTATCCAATGTAGTCAAACATTACAGTCCCCTTGATTAAAGTTTTTCTATCACATTTTTAATCAGCTGAAGAAGAATACCTGTGCAGAGGAACATAATGGGAGTCACTTTGTTTTACAGTTGAAATCAAGGGTTTTTTATTTTTTATTTTTTCTGCTTCTTTCTCAGAAATCAGTCAGACCAACAAACCATAACAGCAATATTGCCATTGGTTAGGTAACGAGTCCTTTAAAGATAATCATCAGGCACTTTCAAGTGTGTATTTATTACATATACTTTTACCTTTGTGAGATTTTTTTTAATCCTTTCACTCATGCGACTCTGAGGCAGGTTTAGCTTTACGTGTCCTTTAGTTAGTAGTACAAATGTTAGAATACGCTCCCAAATCAAGTAATGCCATTTTTAGACCACTTAGCGAGCTTGGGTAAACCTGCTAGCAGTATTATATCTTTATTTAAAGCCACTCAGATTTTGTATTCAACCTCTGCCTAACCTGTACGGACGAGAGAATGCCCTGTGCGACCTAGTCGACAGTTTCTTGGAGTCTCGTAGCAGAAATGGAGCTGTTGTCTCTTGACTGAAGTCTATAATTGTGAATTGTAAAATGTTTAGCGGGTCATCGTCAGTTGATTGGATGCAGTAGTAGTGTTTACTTAATTTATCTATGCATTGTGCTATGAATAATTAGTTTGTTTCAGGGGTACATCATGTTTGTCATGTCCATAGATCTAGTAATTCACCGTTATGTATGTACAGACAGGATTCATGCTTATAAACCATTATTAAGTTTGATCAAGTAATTAAGTTTTTCCAAGCCCAGCATCAGAGGAGATATTCACTTCTGCGTTTCATGTAAATAATTAGCAAATAGCCTTTAAAAAGTCTATTAACTGACCTCTTACACTTGTGAATCTATGTTGATACAAAGGTTTTAATTTGATTCCTTGTCAAAAGGCAATAATTTGTAGATATGTACAGATATTTTGGGTTTTGCATTTTACCAGTTGACTTGGTGTTTGAATTTTTTTCTCTCTTTGGAAAGTCATGATCCCCAGGACACGGCTGAAACCACGCATGCCAGCTGTGTCTAATTTCTCAAGTGTACCACTGACAACGGCTTTACCTGAAGACGTATTGATATTACTCAATGTTGCAATTTTGCCTTCAAAACTTGCAGCCATGTGTAAAAGACGCTCATATTTCTTTCAATTTTTTTCTTTCTTTTTTTTTTTCCATGTTGTCGTCTATATTTGTCTCGATGGTAAAGGGATGGCTGCTGCTCTAAGTATGTGGAGAGCTAGTTTCTCTTTTAATGCAATGTGCATAATGCAGTAGGTCCTCCAAGCTCTTCTAGCTTTAGCAGTGCAGTGATATTTATTTCACCTGTGGTTTGTACAAAGACTCAGAAAAACTGTCAGAATGTAAAGGCCATTAAGTAGTAGAAGTAGGTTTTTCACCACCCTGTGAACTCTCGAAAATGTGATATTTTATTGATATCTCTGGTATGAGACTTGTGTGTGCAAGAAAGCACTAAACAAATTTATTTTATATTTTGTATTGTGTTTTGAAGTTTAAAAAGGAAAAAAAAAATTATAGCAGTTGTGGTTTTGAAAAAGAAAACTCGAGTCCTTTGATGAAAAACAAAAACACCTTTGTGAATAAAAACCTACAAAACTTAAAAATGTATATCCAGAAATATAGACAATCAAAAACTTCACTATGAGAAATGTTCAAGAAGCTATCTTTATTGTTTATAAGAATTGTACATAAACATTGAGTTGTTTTTTTTCTTTTGTTAAACATTATTTTGTATTTTCTGTTGTACTTTAATACCTTGTGTACAGATCCAGAAATAAAGCTCTGGAAAAGGTTCAGACATGATTTCACGTTCTTTATCGTTGAAATGTTGCATATTGATGCAGAAAGATTGTGGTTTTAGTACAGAGTTAACGTTACAAACTGAGAGAAAAACACCTTCCTTCTTCCTCTATACTATGACAATTTTATGATTTTTGAAACGACATACTATGACATCATTTTTAAAACGACATACTATGCTATGGCATTTTTATGATTTTTGAAACGACATACTATACTAGGACATTTTTATCATTTCTAAAAAACATGCTATGCTATGACATTTTTATGATTTTTAAAACGACATACTATGACATCATTTTTAAAACGACATACTATGCTATGGCATTTTTATGATTTTTGAAACGACATACTATACTAGGACATTTTTATCATTTCTAAAAAACATGCTATGCTATGACATTTTTATGATTTTT